>NC_133790.1:9022704-9214898 GCF_003597395.2 Chelonoidis abingdonii | reverse complement strand
CGCAAATAAAAATAAAAAAAAAATTGCTGGGATTTTCTTTTTTTGCAAATATTTTCTAAGCCATCCCCAAAATGCTTATTGGAAGTGCAACACTGACACCTGCTGGCAAAGGTGGAGGCGGTGGTTGCCTGTAGCTTTGCAGCACCATAGGGAGATCCAAGACTTGGCCTATTTGCCAAATCTGCTAGGTAGATTTATCATGTTAGAGAACAGTCTCCCCTGCTGAATTTTATCTGCTGTATCTCAGCCTCTTTTTCTTAGAATATTTTTTAGAAATAGATTTCCTGAGTTGGAAACCCTGTTTCATTCTGTTAAAGTTCCCGTGTTCTTGTGTATGTAGACTAATCACTGGTGGTTTCTGCCCAGGAACTAGCATGTGCCTGGATTAACATGAACATCTGTAAATGATATCTACTTCTGAATAAGGGCAACCATGCCAAAGTGTACGTCCAGACTACCCGCCGGATCGGCGGGTAGGGATTGATCTGCGGGGATCGATTATATCGTGTCTTGTATAGACGCGATATATCAATCCCCGAACACGCTCCCGTCGACTCCGGACCTCCACCAGGGCGAGCGGCAGTAGCGGCATCGATCTCATGCTGTGAGGACGGGAGGTAAATTGAAGTAAGATACGTCGACTTAATAAGGTAAGTTGCGTATCTTACATCAACCCCTCCCCGCCCCCAGTGTAGACCAGACCAAAGACTGACTAGATTCACAGAAAACTGGAGTCAAAGCTATTTCAGCTCACACCTCATGCAACTTGATAAAACGGGAGGGATCTGTGCTTGCTGCCATACATACTGCAGATTAAGTATTGTTATTACCATACCATTGTCATTGGGGAAGAGAGAGAGGTGCTGCCTTCATTTAGAAACTGATTGGCCTTAGGAGGAGAGGGAAGCTTACGCTGTCACTAATGACAGGGCTTTGTGTTGCCTTGAAGTCACTGCAATGGGATTTTCATTTTAGACGAAGAGGGAAGTTGCAGGCTAGCGGAGGGTTGGCGTGTTACCGTCAAGACTCATCCTGATTTTCTGATTGTAAAGGTCACAGTCCCAGCCTGTTTTTTTGTGGCAGACCTTTAAGATCCGTCTTTGTTCGTGTCTGAGTACCATGACCTATTTTGCTTTGCCATTTTGCACAAATTCCAGGGGAAGTGGTTGCTGGCTAATCCTACCGAGGTCATCTTTGTAATCCCAGCGAGCGCAGAGGGGAAGTAACCCCTGTCCGTGTACTGTAATTGGTGGGCCTGCAGATAATTGTACAGTATTACACCCATGGAGAGTAGAGAGACTGTAATTCTTCACTGTGTATCAGCTATAATTAGATTTTCAGGTGTGGTGGTTTTGCTTTTAAGGAGCTGGAAACATTCATTTCTTGATTTGCCATCAAATCTTCTATCTTAAACCAATTGGAACAACTTTGACCACTTGGGGAAAGTTTTTTTTTTTTTGTGGGCTGCCAAAATACCTATCAGAGTTTCTAGAGATTTTGCCCAAATCCTTTCCCTGATAGAAACTGGGGTTTTGGTTTTTTGATCATCTGAGGCTCTTGTTTCGAATTCCTGGATTTTGTAGCATTGGGGACGGTAAAGGGTTTCTTTTCTATTATGAGAATAACGCGTGCGTTTCGTTCCTCAAACCCAGCCCTGGAGCCTAACACTTGTAGACACTGGGAAAGTTCTGATCTGGATTGGACCTTTGCTGCTTGGACCCAGCTGCGTTTGGAAGCGGTTCTAGTTGAACGAAGAACTAGATGTGCAGTGTAAACCCCAGGAGAAAGTAGTTCATCAAGACACAGGTTGCTGATTTAGTTCCCAGGAGGAGTTGAACGTGTTGGTCCTGACCTGTTAAGCTTTTTAAGCGGTTTACCTTGTCTTGGTGGGGAATCACTTCTCTCTTCTGGATGCTGCTAGAGTTGTGATCAGTGGAGACAGCGGTCCCCTGGTTTAAAAAGGAGGGGGACCGGTAGTGGGGCATATTCCCAAAAGGGAATATCGAACCCACTCTTTATCCTTCAGATGCCTCAGTTACTGGGTCTTGAGATCAAACTGCAAGGCACAATATACATTTCCTCTGGCTTTGGGGCAGCGGGGTGGCTCAAAGGATAGGGATAGTTGGGGGTTGCTGTTTTTATTGTATAGATGGTGCTTTATATTTGGTGAGGATTGGAAGATCGGGTTTGAATTTAGATGGATAGACAGGACACAATTAAGGGCGCTAGGGTTTGATGCCAAGCCCTTTGAAGTTGGTGGAGAAGCCTCTTTCCTGCAGAGCTTCCCAAAAAATCACCATACCTGATTCTGGATAGCTGCCCCTCGCGCTTCTGCATGACCCGGGTTGCTATATTTTGTTGTTGTTGTTTGTTAGCTAAATTAACATCCTCAAAGCCTCTTCCAGATTCACTTCTGAGTCTTTTCACAACTCACTCTCTTCTTTTCTTATGTTTCCAAGTATGAGAACCATCCTATTGGTTCAGGAGCAGCATTTCCGATGAGTCATTTGCAAATTAATCTAAATTGCACAAATGTTCACAATTTCACTGTCCCGTTTTGCCGCACCTTGCACATAACATTCAGGGTTTCCTGGTTATTCCCCCTCTCATCTGTGTGGTTCCTCCAGCCTGTTGAAAAGATTTTGGCATTCCTCCTCACTTCATACTGGTTACGAGGATAATAATGACCCAGGATGATCTTGTACATGCAGTAGGTCGTCTGGCAGGCTGCCGTTCCTTGGGATGTTGGGAATATTTTAATGTTCGCTTTTAAAAGTTAAATAGTTACAATCACAAATGTTTCTCAGGGCATGGCAGATGTACTGTGCAGCATCACGCACTAATGTTCGTGAAACACACTTGAGTGTGCACGTATGTGCACGCTCATCTTGTTACTTTGCCTGTGCTGAGACTTCAGAATTGCCCCAGTGTGAACCCATAGCATAGATACCATGTGCATCAATGCATAATGATTTCCACTTGGGCATGCAGACCGCATTGCACTGGTGTGAAGGGGTTTGCATAGCTGCAGTGGCACCAGTGGCTGAAATGTCAGTCTAGAGAGGGCTGAAGTTGTATGTTTAGAAATCTGAGGCTCCTCTAAGATCAGTGTGATTCAGTGTTTCTGATGACAATAGATGAAATGCTATTGGAGCAGGAGGAAATCTCTTGCACTGTGTTATGTAGCTTGCCTAGGTACCTTCCTACCTCCCCTCTCTCCACGGTGCAGCACTTCAGCCCTCGTTTTGTACCCGCTGGATTTTATGCTGTGCCAGAGTTAATTTTTCTCTAGCGCTCTCCAAGGTGCATCCTCTCTGCAGCAGGGCTGCCCAAAGGCCAAGTGCCACCTGCAGGGTCCTGGAAATGTGGCTCACAGCCACCCTCTGCCTGTCTCTGCAGGACGTGATCAAGGGCAGGTTTTTATCGCTGCCGAGCTCAAACAAGCAGCTGCTTCATTTCATCTTCTGAGCATTCACATTTAGGTGACTATCAGGGTTATCCTCATTTTGCTGTTGGTAAAAGCCGTGGACGTGTCTGGGAACTTGGGCGTGGCTTTTGGGCTCCTACTGGTTGCCCAGCTGGCCCTCAGTAGATGGAGTTTGGGTACCTCACTGTACAGCCAGGGTAGGGCTGTGACTCAGAACTAAGGGAACCGCCACACCACCCTTTTCTATGTAGGACCACCGAGGAAGAGATGTCCATTCTGCTGCAATCTGTCTCCCAGGGCAGGGGAGTCTGAACTGGACACTGGCCCCTTGCTCAGCTGTGTCTAGTTTGCAGCTCTTGGTGTTGAGTTTTTACCAGATTCTGATAATTCCCTTCGTTTTATTTAACACGGAGAAGGAAAAGGGGATTTGAAAACGACCTTCCTGAGACAGGCGGTTGGTCTGTAGGTGCCCTGAAGAGAACAGCTTGCACTGCTTGTGCTGATGCCCGTAGCAGCAGTTTCTGGGTCAGTCTGATGATACTAGAATTGTATGAGGTGCCGATATTGCACTAAGTGTGTGGGGCCGTTTGACCTTGAGAAGCTGCCCCCAGTGATAATTGACACCCTGCCTCTGGGCTCCTTAGTAATATCTAATAAATACAGTAGTGAAGTTAGTCTCTGTGGCCTGCTTGCCCACTTCCCGCCTGCATCTCTGCCCTGTCTAATGATGCCGCCCTTTATGCATGGGCCGTACTGCCCTTTGAGATCCCTACATCTCCCATCTCCTGATTGGCTGAACCCCCCCTTACATCCTGCCTCTGCCGGGATGCCTGCGGCTCACTCCCGTCTGGCACTGAGTAGGAGAGCTGTGACTTCTGCCTTTCTGCTAAACTCGGTTCATCCCGGTGTTACCTTGTCCTCCCCACCCTGTTTGTCTATTTCCTCTGCCTGCAGTATCCTGTGAGCTCTTTGACGCTTTGTCTTTGATACTTGGCTGTCCAGCGCCTAGCACACGGGAGCCCTCATGCTTGACTGAGGTTCTGAGGCACTATTGTAAATAGAAAAAGAATAATAAGACGTAGCCACAGAAGGCATCTCATTCAAGTGAAGAACTAGAAACTCAGTAGTGGGATATTAAACCAAAAAAGTCCCATAATCCCTCAACTCCCTGCCCCCCCTTTAAACATAAGTGGCAAACAGTGCAGCTCCAAATTAAGACATAAACAAGGAACTTTGCTGCTCTGAGAAATGTTTTTCCTTCATGGAATTTTCATTCAGCTATTTTTTATGCGTCGCATCTGTAGTTGAGATCCACAGGCCAGATCTAAGAGGGACACTTTACCCAGTTTGTGGCCAGAAAACACCCTGGCTGAGGCAATAGGAAATTTTAAAGGGTTAGTCTCCCCTCCCCTCTGTTAGCCCTTTTGTCTTGCTGATGTCTCACAGGAAATGGTTCATGGTTACGTTTTCTATATCTGTCACAGTGCTGGAGAGAGAGAGTCTCATATGGCCAGAGTGTTTCTTTTTCTGAACCACTCACTCTTCACCCCCTCCTTCTTTTCAACCTTTCACAGCAACAGTTGGAGGAGGAAGCAGCCAAACCACCAGAGCCTGAGAAACCGATCTCACCCCCGCCTATTGAGTCCAAACATCGCAGCTTAGTGCAGATAATCTATGATGAGAACAGGGTAAGTCACTTACCGACCAGCGCTTGCTGAACTATCTGAGGTATTAACATGGCAGTTGTGTTGTGCATATGCACTCACTACTCAACTAGCTTTGCCTGTGTTATCATCAGGAAATGACTGCTTGTAACAATTGACTGGGGCCAGGCCAGTGGGGGGGAGCGGAGGGTAGGGGGGGCGGATCTGGATTTCGGCCAGTAGTACATGCCAGTGGCCTACCTGCCATGTGATCTCTTGTGGAAATGGCGAGAAATGACTGTTGGTGGATGTTGACAGCCAGAGCAAAGGGTGTTAATTGTGTAGTGTGGCTTTTTGTTGCATGTTATATTGCTGGAAGGGGTGAGGGTTTAATGTGGATAAGCCTTGGATTTGAAATGCCTAGAATGATGCCCTGGAACCTGATGCGATCAACCAACAGAACCACTCAGCGTAACATTCCCTGGGGTAAATTGGGTTCTTGAATTACTGTATGCTGACCTGTGGGATGATCCCTTAGAAACTCCTCTCCCACAGCTGGATTTGCTGGAGGGATGCTCTTTTGGCTGCTTCCTTACCCACCAATGATGACCGCCTTTCTGTGTAGCTTGTAAGCACAGTATTGAGTCTGACATGTTCAAACTTGGGTGCCTCAGACGTCCAAATCCCGAAATTAGGCACCTATATGGAAGTGGCCTGCTTCCCAGAGGGGCCTGGCGCCTGCCACTCCCATTGGTCTCATGTTTGAAAATGTTGGCCTATGCCATCTGCAGAGCACTTTGGTACCACTGGGATTATCTGAGGTTATCGCCACCATTCTGCACCTGTCTGGTGTGCGGGGTTCCCTGGGAGCTCAGTGCTGCTCCTGTATGGCGGTGTTTGGTCACGACCTCCGGTGGGGAATGTGAGACCTTTAACATTTAAACACAATCAAGCAAAGAAAACCGCTTTCCCCCCACTTCGCACACACCCTTACCCTTCAAGGTCAAGGACTCTCTCTTTCAGCCTCTCAAACACAGATACGTTGTCTCGGCTTATTGTTGTTGTAACTCTTTGCGTGTTTTTACTCTTCTGCGGTAAATGTGAGGGTATTGTGGACGTTTTTGACTTTGAATAAGGGGTCATCAGCCTGGAAACATTGAGAAAAACCTTGCATTAGTGGAACAAGTTTGCCCTTTATTTGCTGTCTGAAGAACCGCAGTGCAGGGCAGGGCCTGTGGCTTTAGCTGTGCCAAGTTCCCAACCCCTTGCGCTTGGGGAATCCAGTGCTAACTGTGAGCGTGATTATGCAAAACAGACTTAAAGAGCCTAAGGGCGGAGAGGGGATTTAAAGGACCACGTGATCTGTGTTGAACACTTTAAATGGGGCAAGGCGAATGGAAGGGAGATTGACACAAATCAGCGCTGAATCTGTGGCATTTTAACACAGCAGCAAACTTTAATAAAAGGATGTGTTGGAATTGCTGACAGTGTGTAACTCTCCTGGACTGCTAATTCATTAAACATAGCCACTGCCTGCAACTGGGGTTGAAGGAGAAATGAATCTGGCTCGGTGCTTTGCATTGACATTAGAAAATTGGGCCCTTTTGTAGATAATCAAGCACATTCATTCTAGGTGTTGGGTTTAATGGATGATTCTGCATAAAAAGAAAGTGACTAGCTGCTAATTGTTTTGAATTGTGAGTCTCTTGAATTCACTGTGAGCTGCAGAACTCCAGGTGCCTGACCTTTAAAGATTACATGCCCTGGGCACTACTCAGAGATAAAGCAATTACTTTGGCAAGGGTGACATTCTTTATAACTCATAAACACCTAGATATGCATGATGCTGTGTGGAACTGCATAAAGAGAGAGGCCAAGATTTAAAAAAATGTGTGTTCCTTCCTTGAGATGACCCAAAGGAACCTGGATTTCAGGGGGCAGGTGCGTAAGCGCTTCCTGAAAACTCTTGACCCTCTTTAAGTTCTCTCCAGCTGTGCACTCAACATAACTAGTCACTTCAGAGAATCTTGGCCAAAACCCCCACCCGAATTGCTTGGGCTTTAGGTTAAGACAAGAACACCAGGGAGTGGGAAGATAAAGAGGAGGACCACAGGATCATGTAGTCACTGAGGGGAGTAAGCTTTTCTCACAAAGGTTGGGGAAGATGGAGCACGTTGGGTGGGGTTTTGAGCACGTTGGGTTGGTTAGAACCGTGGGGCAGGGTGGATTGGTTCATTGTCTTTGTTTCCCAGTCTCGTCAGTTGGATAACTGAAACATTATACAGATGATCTGAGAAGACACTGGAGATAAGCTCAGGAAGGTTGTTCCAATGCTAGGGATCACTCTTTCAGTGTACTTGCCGGGTGCACAGTGGAAGGTATAAATGCAGTGCTTGGATTTTTGCAGCAGGAGGGGCAGGCAGAGCTGGACTGTCCATGGAACAGTGTCATCTGTTGAAAGTGCCATGACCCCATGATTCAAACCGCACTGAGTGACAATACTGCCCGTCCAGCTTGCTTGGGGCTGCTGGGGTCACTGAACTGTCCAGTGAATGGTGCTGAAAAGAATGTGAAGAACAATGTGAGTTTAAATGTGTCCTTGAGAGCAAATGGTAACAAAGAACTGGAAGCAGCTGAGCGTGATGGCTTGGCTTCAGTTCCTGGTTTGTGGTTTCACTTTGTCCGTGTTCTGCAGTTCATGCCCCAATACTGCTAATATTCATTCCTGCCCAAAACCTGGCGTTGGTTTTGCTGTGAACCTTCCCAATAGCATGTGCTTGTTCAAAACAGATGTGGATCAAACAGAGGTCAAGTCCGACTCCAGATTTCTGAATAACACACTTCTTCCACATGTAGCTCTGGTAATATCCACGTGATGCTAGGATGTTCTTCTCTTTTGAGGGATCCCATTTATTCCTGGGTAAAAAATGTAAATAAACAATCAACCTTTTTTTTGTTTTTAAAAAATAGAAGGTCCGGCAGGCTGCCAGCTTAGCGATGTGAACTGAGATCACTTGTCAGCTGCTGGGGAGTGCAGTGGTGCAGCCTCTAGAGGAGGGAACAGAACGTGTGGGATTCTACGTGCACATACATATGAATCAAATCAGTCTTGCAATTGGCGCTCTGGTAACACACAGGACAAGGGTTTGGGTTGTGTTTTTTCAGCTTCCTTCTTCCGCTGCAGCTGCTCTGAATAGGGATCGCCCAGATCCTCCTTCAGTGAGCTACCAGGAGCTTCAGCCTCTTCCCCCACTTCCCAGTGCTGTCTTTCTCTTTCATGTTGCCTGCTGCCTTTCTCGAGTGTGCATTTAACTCCCCTGGGGGCTCAGTACCAGGGAGAGGTTTACAAACTGAAGGTAACTCGGTGAAGAGCAAAACAACTTTGTGTGACAGACCCAGACCAGTTGGGTGCAGGAGTCTGGTAGAAGACAAATATACTGGCCACTGGATGAATAGTTTTCTAATCCCTGAGTGACCAGAGCAGGGGCTGCCACAGAGCAGTCAGGAACCAGCTAGAACCAATTAAGACAGGCAGGCTAATTAAGACACCTGGAGCCAATTCAGAATTTATTAGAATAAATTATGGCAGGCAGGCTAATCAGGACACCTGGATTAAAAAGGACAACAGAGACTGTGGAGATTGTCCTCTGTTTCCCCCATGCTGGCCAGTGATAAGATGAGCTGAGTGAACAGCAGGTTTGAGACTCTAGCAAAAGCGGCCAAACTGAGAGCTGCCATGAACATCTGAGGGGAGTGTAGGAACGCACAGGACCCATCAAGGCAGAGAAGGAACGTTGTCACATTTGTAAGAGCTGGAGGCATTTGGATACTGCGGTGGTGGATACAGTCTCAGAATCTGAATGAAGTAGATAGAAGTCTAGACTGTGTGTTTAATTTGTTACACTAATTCTTGATAATGAAAGGATTTACACACTGGTCCACAGAGTGTTGAGATCTCTTATTGGCCACTGATTATTAGGGTCTGCGTAGAGCTGTGTTAGTGGAGCGTGAGTGGTTGGTTTCTGGCGGTGAAAGGTGTTTCCATCACATACTTTGTAGCGGTGGGCTTACAGAGTCAACCGTAACCCCATGAAGCTGAGTTTCAAACACAGCCCTGAACACAAATGCCATTAGGTTGGTTAGGAAGGAAATCCCTGTTGATGCATGTAGCCCAATCACATCTCCCAGCTGAGATGTAGAAAGGCTACCAGTCAATTGCTGCAGAAAGCAAGGTTGCTGGGGAGCTAAGCAACTGTATTTTGATTAACGAGGGGTGGAGTGAAATGTTGTCTTTTAAGGCATAGAAAGTAGAAGGATATCCAGGCCCAAGGGTGATCCAGGCAGCCGAGACAGGCTGTTCCAGGTTGGGAGGGAAAGCTTGAATCTGCATTTGGGGTGATGATGCGTCTCTGGATCATCCGTTTGAGTTCAGGAGGAGGAAAACTAGGCACTTGTTTAAATGCCAAAGCAAGGGATTAGTGCTCCACCCCCAACTGGAGTGTCTGCTTCCCCAAGTGTGTGGGTCCCCCCTACTTACAGGTTGTGCCAGACAAGAGAGGAGAACACACGGCTAGAGATTCTAGGAAATCAAGTTAGCCAGCTATTGTGTGACCTACTTTCTTTTTGGCTATAGCTGTGGTGGTTCAAGGGTGAGTGGATTCTAATTTTAGCCTTGTGGTTCAGCGGGGAGTTGTATTTCTTCCTACCAGCGCATTGGCTAAGTGGCACAGAAGAACCCCATTGTGTGTGGGGGCATAGAATGTTGGCCAGATTGTCTGTGTCAAAGCTTTCCTCAGAATCCAGGCTCTCCTTTAACACTATTGTGCATCTCTTCCTCCCTGTGACCTGCTTTACAAGTGTGATTTGAAAGGTCTCTCTGCATAAGGGAGATTTATGAGCTTTGGCAAATTTGACCTGAGGTCCCTTTCTTACTATATGCAATGTGCTGGGCAAGTTAATCGTATTCCGGAAACGTATGGCTGTGCAGATGGGGTTAAAGAAGAAGGTAGAAAAGCACAGGGCTTTGTTCTGAGAGAACTGGCTGCATTTGCTTTTTGGGTGAGATTTTCAAAGGCATAAGTGGCAGTGGAGCGTACGGTCACCATTGACATTCATCTCGCGGCCATTTGTGCCTTTGAAAATCTCCACCTGTGTGTATTGATCCGAGATGCTTTGTCATTCCATCCTCATTGGGTGCTGGAAATTGTGCCTGCAGATTTTGCACTTGCCTCCTTTTGCGTACAAGCCCATGACATGGCATAGCTGTGCTGTGACCACCCAAACTGTGCATACAGATGTGGGCCTTGTGCCCACACATAGGGATGTCCCGTAGCCAGGTGCAGTTTTAGGGCTTGTAGATTCACACCTTGGTTTCCTGTGCAGAAAACATCCCAGCTTGCTGCACAGGAACGTCTTCACGGCTTACTGTGCTCCAGGGCTTTCAGCACCGTGTAGTGAATGTTACTATACAGCAGGCTGAGGGGCTGTGGATTCACACCCTGGTTTGCTCTGCAGAAACCCGCCATCTAGATAAGGCTCTAAATAGAAGCACGTTTGAGATGTGACCCAGCATTTTTGCAGCTACCTGAGGACCAAAGCACGAATGCACCAAGGGTGACATTTTCAGAGTTACCCAAGTCCCATTTTCAAAAGTGACAGAGGCATGTGGGAGCCTGAGTCACATACAAGTACCTTTGGAAAATGTTACTCTGGGTGTATTTACAAACTCTCCTTGGAACCCTTCTCTTGATTGACATTTGCTGCTTGATGTTCTGTGGGATTGTGCTAAGCACACAGGGCCATGGCAATCGCAGCCACCCAAGGTATGTTCATTTCACACAGTAGCATTCCCAGCTCCTTGGGCACACCACCAGGAGAGCAGTCTTCAGTTAACCAATAGAATCTGCTTCTCTAGCCATTGTAAATTGCTGCCAGAGGTTGGCGCACAGCTGGTAATTATGTAAGAGGAAAATGGGTGAACACTTGAATTAACTGTGCAAGTGATCTTCAGTCTCCCCTGTGGGAGAGAACGATGAATACAGCTTGATCCGACGCCTCTGAGGTTGTAGGAATCTCCTTAGAGTTTGTAATTAGTCCTCCTGGGCTGCATTATTGTCTCAAGGCAGCCTCCCCTGTCATTTTCACATTAAATCCCCAAAACCAGGGCACATGCACTGGGTATATTGTTAATAACGTTTTTATTCCACAAGGCTGTTTTATTCCACAAGGCTGTTCAGTGGAGATTCCACCCCCCCTCCCCCCTGCTTATATGCTTTTTTTCTGACATTGCTGGCAATTTGGCTTGACATTTCTGGCCCTGGGTAACTCTGATTTTAAGCAAAATCTCCAGGTCTCCTGTTCAGTGCTGTGTGGGTTTTTTTTCCCTGATTACTTTTTGAATAGAACTCATCACACTTTTGGTTTTGTTCATCTCTCATTTGTCAGAGTGCCCTGGAGGACGCTTTCTGGCTCCAGTCATCAATCCCTCCCATGCTGCCTCTGCAGGGGAATGCACCGTTTGTGGCTGTTAACTCTGCTCTCTGAATTCCCCATGACTGTACACGCACACAGTCACTTGCAGCCCGTTGTCAGTGCGTGCCCAAGTGTATATTTACACGATTTCAAGCAAGTCTCTGTTCATGAGGGAAATCACTGGCTCAGAGAGACTGCTCATGGGAGAGGGAAACCTCTAACTGGAATGTAGCCCAGGGTGGTGGTGACATATCATGTGAAATAAGTGTGGTGGGTCTCTGTCCTGTTCCATATTCCAGTCTATGGCATATTGTTCAGCTTGGCAGCTTTCAGACTGCCTGTTACTGACAGGAGAGGCTTAGGATTTGGATAGCTCAGTCTCCATGGCACCTCCCTTCAATCAAGATCGCATACCTTTCGAAAAAAATATGTTCTAGTTCAATTGCAAGATATGAGCTTCACGCAGAAATTGCTGGGGGAAATTCCCTGGCCTGTGCTATGTGGCTTGATGGTCCCATCTGGCCTAAAGTTCTTTGAAGCTGTGAATCCTCTACTCCTTAAAAGGCCATATCTGCACTGGAGAGAGAGAGAGAAGTTTCAAAATAGTTCCCAAGCCTGGCTAATATCTATACATTGGTTTTGGATGCAGTTTGGTCACCTTGGTGGAGCAGGCCAAGCCATGCCAGACCTTACTGGAACACCAGCTTTATGCTGGGTGAAGCAGTGACTGGCTGTGTGGACATTTTAAATGACCCTCCCTAGAGATGAGTAGGGCAGCTCAAACCTTGCTGAGAACTGCTGCTCCAGGCGGTCTGAAGGCTCTGGAAAGCATCTACCTTCGGAAGGACTTTGCTGCAACGGGAGGGCTAGAACTTACATCTCAGTAGCCCCAAGACACCAACCAGGTCAGGGCCCCATTGTTCTAGGTCCCAGCCCCTCTCTGTAATGCTCACCTCCACGTTCTCCTTCCCCATTACTGCCCCCTTCCCACCTCCATGTTCCCCTCCCCCGTTACTGCTCCTTCCCGCCCCGCGTTCCCCTCCCCTGTTTCCCTCCCTCTTTCTTCTTGAAATCCTCTGTAGAGCTGCTGGTGTGTGTAAGGAGGGAGCTACATTTACAGCACATCTCTGGGCAGCCATATACCTGCATCTCTGTCAGCTATTTCTTCCCTCTCTTGGGGCTCGGCTATTTTACCCCCATTGTTGATTCATATCTGGGGCAGAAAAGCTGCTGATTGAACTGGGGCTCTAGTTAACGCCAGGCACCTTTCTCCACTTAGCTCGGGCGCTGTGAGGCTCAACCCCTGGCTTTCCTGGCGTCACAGGGCTGTAACTGAGATTCAGCCCAGAGACTTGTCGATTTTTATCTCTCTCCTCTGAGACAGTCAGTCTCTTATCTGAGTGTCGGAGCCGTCCTTTGAAACATGGGTACATCTGCTTTCCTTTCAAGTGTTGAGCTCATCACTTCTCTCCCTTTCGGAGAGGAAGAGTTAATGTCTAGATGCTCACTGCCGCTTTTTATGTTCAGCGCGGCTGCTGTGGGGCCATGATTAACCACCGTGTCACTCAGGTTTGGATGTAAATCCCGTCATTCTCCATCGCAGGTATGGGTGCTGATGGATTGTGGCACCACTTGCCCTTTCAGGCTTTGCTGTCAGACTTTTGAAAAACGGAGCTGGATGCAGTGCAGCCAGCGGAAGCTGGCAACAATGTCTGTTTGGCTCTTGGGATTGTGTCTGTGGAAATCAATAAGATTAAATTTTAATTTGTTTTCTGTCTCAGTGCTTGTTCCTTCAGAAGGGCACTGCTATGTATTTATAGATACAACAGTGCGGTGGAAAATTGGAATTCAAAGGATTTTTTTATACTTAAAAAAAAAAAATCCTACTGCTCTTATGTCTGTATGGAATGTATTTCCCTGTCTATCCATTTGCCCTCATAAAGCATGTTCAGCATTGCTGGTTCTTCCATAAATAAATGAATAAATACACAAAAGCTTTTAATGTTCCCAAGTAGAATCTAGCCTCTTGTTATCTCTTTAGTTTCTCTGTTGCACCTGGATTAATGCATTTGCCCTTTAAAGGCCTGGGGTATGATTTTGATCCCATAGTGGTTTTACACCAGTGGACTTATTCCTGATTTATACTGGCCACTATAAATCAGGGCTACAGTGTCAATGTGCCAACCCTGTGTTAAAAACATCTGTATCAGTAGATCACCTTTTGAATAGGGCTGTCGATTAATCGCAGTTAACTCATGCGATTAACTCAAAAAATTAATCATGTTAAAAAAATTAATCATGTTTAATTGCAGTTTTAATCACTCTGTTAAACAATAGAATAACAAATATTTTGGATATTTTTCTACATTTTCAAATACATTGTATTCTGTGTTGTAATTGAAATTAAAGTGTACATTATTTTTATTACAATATCTGCACTGTAAAAATGATAAACAAAAGAAATAGTATTTTTCAATTCACCTCATACAAGTACTGTACTGCAATCTCTTTGTCATGAAAGTGCAACTTGCAAATGTAGATTTTTTTTTTTTGTGTTACATAACTGCACTCAAAAACAAAACCATGTAAAACTTCAGAGCCTGCAAGTCCACTCAGTCCTACTTCTTCTTCAGCTAATTGCTAAGACAGGTAAGTTTGTTTACATTTACAGGAGGTTATGCTGCCCTCTTCTTACTTACAATGTCACCTGAAAGTGAGAACAGGCATTTGCATGGCACTTTTGTAGCATTCCAAGGTATTTGCTTGTCAGATATGCTAAATATTCATATGTCCCTTTTCTGGAACGGTGGCCGAAGCATGGACATCTTCCATGCTGATGTCATTCGTTTAAAAAAAAAATGCGTTGATTAAATTCGTGACTGAACTTCTTGGGGAGAATCGTATGTCTCCTTCTCTGTTTTGCCTGCATTCTGGAACATATTTCATGTTATACCAGTCTCAGATGATGACCCAGCACATGTTGTTCATTTTAAGAACACTTTTGCTGCAGATTTGACAAAACACAAAGAAGACACCGATGTGAATTTCTAGATATAGCTACAGTGCTCCACCCAAGGTTTAAGAATCTGAAGTGCCTTCCAAAATCTGAGAGGGACGAGGTGCGGAGCATGCTTTCATAAGTCTTTAAAGAGCAACACTCCAATACGGGAACTACAGAACTCGAACCACCAAAAAAGAAAATCAACCTTCTGCTGGAGGCATCTGACTCAGATGATGAAAATGAACATGTGTCGGACCGCACTGCTTTGGATTGTTATCAAGCAGAACCTGTCCTCAGCATGGACGCATGTCCTCTGGAAGGGTGGTTGGAGCACAAAGGGGCATGTGAATCTCAGTGGTTTGAGCATTGGCCTCCTAAACCCAGGGTTGTGAGTTCAATCCTTGAGGGGGCCATTTAGGGATCTGGGGCAAAAAAAACAAAAAAATCTGTCAGGGACAGTACTTGGTCCTGCTGTGAAGGCAGGGGACTAGACTCAATGACCTTCTAAGAGATAGGTATATCTCTATATAATAAAGATCCTTTTATTGTTTAACAGTGCGATTAATCACAATTATTTTTTTAAATCACTTGACAGCCCTACTTTTGAACATTAAAGCTGAAAGAATTTTAAATATCTAATTTTCTTTACATCATTTATTGATGTATTTATTTTATTTTTTAAGCTCTGCTTATTTGGACAACTAAACAAAAAAAGGCTGATCGGTTTCACTTTTATTTCTGGTCAGTTTCACTCTCAGGTTCTGATGTGCTAGACAATGAGGCCAGGTTTGCCTTTCAAGTGTTACAATGGAATAGTTTAAACAGGAAAAAAAAATCTTTGATGTTTAAAAATATGAGGTAAGCATCGTTTTAGTATTACAGATGTGTTGCAAACAGCCGAAGTTCAGGTTTCAGAGTAGCAGCCGTGTTAGTCTGTATCCGCAAAAAGAACAGGAGTACTTGTGGCACCTTAGAGACTAACACATTTATTTCAGCATGAGCTTTCGTGGGCTACAGCCCACTTCATCGGATGCATAGAATGGAACACACAGACAGGAGATATTTATCATACAGAGAACATGAAAAGGTGGAAGTACCAACTGGAAGAGTCCAATCATTTGAAATGAGCTATCATCCGCAGGAGAAAAAAATCTTTGAAGTGATAATTGAGATGACCCACAGAAGGTGTGAGGAGAATTTAATAAAGGGAAATAGATTCAATTAGTGTAATGACCCAACCATTCCCAGTCTCTGTTTAAACCCAGCAACTTGGAACCTTTTGTTTTCCATCAGAGATTTAAAGCAAAATAGACTTTTGCCCTCTGTCTGTTTATTATCTTCCTCAGGGATCAGAAATTCCATGTAAGTGTGGGATTTTCTCTGTCCGCGGAGAGTCATCCCGACCAAGTGATGCTGTATCCTAGGCTTTCAGAGGGGCTAGAAGTAAGTGCGGTAACACCCAGAAGCTCTGAGGAGAGGCGCGTGAGCCATGCTATGCAGTGCTTCTGACAAATAGATGCTTTCCTATAATTGTGCGGATGACTAGACTTTATCATCACTTTCAAAGGCCTCCTTAGCCTTTTAGTTTTCACTTTAAAGTGCCTTCTGAATGGGAGATAACTTTGCAGTCTGCACCTCTGTCACTTGGTGTGATGGAGTATGACACACTCAGCTGCAGAAACCCACTTAAAATGACTAGCAAAAGGCGAGTACTTGGAGATGAGCGAGGAACAGAAATGAGTCGGTCAGTCACGCTCTGCACAGGAAATGTTGGGAGGATTATTAACACACGTCTCCAATATGACCCATTTCCCCAGTTTTCTTATGCTTGATGAGTCATTTGCAAACAGAGTTGGTTGTCTGCAGCACAGCCCATTGCAGATACGACCTGTTAGGTAGAATTCCAGTAACATTCTTTCAAACTTTCCAATTGTGCTTTTGCCGCTAGAATAGCAGTGCAGAATTCATGGTGCCCGCGATGCCTAGTTCAGGGAGTTCCCATAGGGAATGGTGTACATGCTCTTGAAAAGTTTTATTCTCTGCTGTTCAACTGTGGGACCAATTCATGGCCGCGTGAATTTCACGCATTGCATGTCCCTTTGTTTCACGAGATTGCTCGCATCACTGAGGCAACAGGAAGAATAACCCCCTTGTTGTATCAGTGCTATAAGGATTTCTTGATTCATGGAAGGGAGTTATGGCTCTCCTCTAACTCCACTCTGGCAGCTGAGATCAGACAGAAGGCTCTGACTAGCAGATCCTGGATTTGACTTTTGAGGATATCGGACCAATACTGAGGCCTGGTCAAATTGACCCAGTTATGTCACTCAGTGGTATGAAAAATCCACACCCCTGAGTGATGTAGTTAAGCTGACCTAAGTCCTCACGTAGGTGGTGCTAGGTTGATGAACAAATTCTTCTAGCTCGTGCTTCTTGGGGAGGTGGATTACCTACCCCGATGGGAGAGCCTTTCCTGTCAGCATAGGTAGCATCTACACTGAAACACTGCAGTGTTTGAAGTGTAGACAAGCCCCTGAGCTAGAGAGAAGATTGCCACCTGCTGAGTTGGCATATCCCAAGGTTTTCCTGGGAGGTTTCCAATTCAAGTTTGGGTCATGCCAAACCCTGCTTAGCTTGTGAGATGTGCCAAAATGCCATGGTGGTCTGACTCTAGATGAAATGCACCTGGAGTTGGGAGAAAATAAAAGGCTCTCTTGATGTCTAGAAATTAAAACCTTCCAGATGGGGGCCAGTATTGATAAGCGGCAGTCCCGTCCAAGCTATCTTTTAATCTTAATGCAAAAGACCGCACGTGCAAGAGAGACTTTTACATTTGAAGTAATTAAACTGTGATTATTTCTGTCTTTTGCAGGATATAGGAGTTTGATTCTGATCTGAGGTTTACACCAATCTGACTGCATGGCCTTCAGTGGAGTTACTTCTTATTTGCACCATTGTAACTGAGATCAGAATCTGTCCTGCTGCTTTAACATACATGTCTTGCTACCCAGCTTGTGGTGGCGAATTCATGATCTAAATGGCCAGGCCAGAACGTAGTTATGCAGTGAACATTTCCAGCACTGCTCTGGGTATTCTCCTTCCTTTTTAAGAGATTTGCTTGTCTCAGTGCAGGACATGCCTGATCCTGAATGAGAATGCTTACATTCTTAGGCATGGCCAGGCTTTGAGTGCTGCATTTGCTGTCTGTGAAATGTTATAAATAACCCTGAGAGCATGGTTCAGCACTGGCGGCTGTGAGTGTATATGGAACAACGGTTGGAAAACTTCCAGACAGATACCCCCTTCTAATTCCAGAATCTGGTTTCTCAAAATAACTTTGTGTTTCCTCATCTTTGGCTTCTGGTTTTTTCCCAATCTCCACCCACCCACCCCCACAAAACCCAACTTCACTAACCCCTCTGCTACACTGGGAGGTTTGGGAGTCAGAGGATGCTGTGCTGGATTGTGATCCCTACAAGAAGCTCACGTTGCCTGTAAATTGCTCTAATAGACACCCCCCTCCCCCATGCCAAGTTTCAGCAAAGAGAAAACCAGGTTTGTGTTCCCAGATTGAGGGTCCCATTGAAAACTTTTGCCATGAATATTTCTAGACCTGCATGGAGATTGTCATGGCCCTCACGGAGTTTCTTGTGTACGATGTCACCATTGTTTTCAGGAGCGGGCTTAAGGGACATAATCCTGATATTGGCAGGGGTGCCCCATCCAGCGGAGAATCGGTGAGAAACAAAAGGTTAAATTGGGGCTCGCCAGCTCAGTGTCCAGCAGGGGACAATGGTGATGTAGGAGCCCTTGAAGGTATCGGGCATCAAGCCTCCAGAAGCCATATTTGTGCTCAGAGAGAATGTACAGGCCAGTGGGACTCGGGGGAGGGGATCGATCATCCTTCCCCTGTGGAAGATGCCAAATAGGTGCTGGTGTTGATGCTGGTGCTGATGCAGCCAGAGCAAGGACTGTGACTGCGACCAGCACCTTAGATGGGTCTAAGGAGGATTTTTTTTGTGCTGTGTCCCTGTTCTTCGGGCCCCCAGGGTGAAGGACAGTCTAGTCTATAGAGAGGGAAATCAAGGAGTCCATCCGGGATGTGAAGTCTGGGAAGGCAGAGTGGGGAAGCTAGGGGCAGAGTTTCAGAGGAGGCCCATCTTCTGGGACGTAGCTGGAAATGTGAATGGATCTTGGTGCCAGTCTGTGTTAATCCACCCCAGGTTATTTGTGGTATGTCCAGCCCCAGCAGCAGCCTGAGACATGATGGCGTGTGGAACAGGACACAGCGGGGAGATGCGAAGCAAACCATGAAGCACGGTGAAGCATACCAGGAGGTTCTCGGGCTGACGAGCACTAACGCCTTTGGCAATGCCAGTTCCCAGCACTGGGAGGTGAAAAGGAAACTACTCTCTGCGCTGGGCATAACTCAGTGGGTTTTTAGCTCTCTGTTTGTGACACCCCGTTAAAGCTGTGACATGACACGTCTGTCCCACCCCAAATGGGACATAACCACGCCCACCCCCCCCAGTGACTGTGACATGGCAGAATTAGGCCTCTTTCTGGTATATTCTGGGAAGCAGCTGGCAATAAATTCTGCGCAGTCGTCGTGCTGGTTCAGCTGCGCAACGGAGGGCAGGCCATGATCACCATGCACTGTATAGCCCTGCCCTGCAGGAGGCATGTGTGCACCGGGGTCCCAGGGAGTGGAGGTGGGCAGGGCCGGTAGATGTGCAGCCTCTTGGCTCTGTTGACAAATGGGTTCTATGCTACGTAGGGACTGATTGGCCTGTCACGTGGGCCAGAATTACCAGTGTCATAACTGAAAGGGTCAGGAGGGATCCCCGAATGTGGGTAAGGCATTAGACTGGCAGTCAGGAGAGCTGGAGTCTATTTCCAACTCTGCCACTGGATGGCCTTGGGTGGGTCACTCCCCTGCTCTGTGCCTTTGTTTATCTTCCGACCCCTTGTCTACCTAGACTGTAAACACTTTGGGGCAGGGATTGTCCCTCCTTATGAGCCCTGGTCTCAGTTTGGGCCTCCCAGTGCTACAGTAAAACCCATAAATCATTTGCTCATCCCTGTATCTGGAGACCCCTAAATCCCCATGTGAAGAGCTAATGGTTTGCCATTTACTATGTCCAATCGCACCTCTCAATGTGTACTTTCCTAAAAGCATCCCACAGGAGGCTTCTCCACAGCCCTAGCAAGTTTACACTGCTCCTAAAACCGGAGTCAGTCCAATCTAGTAGAATGGCTGTGGTGTAAAAGGGAGCAAAATTCTGCCCCCGAGGTGCTAGCTTCTGTGTTGCAAATGATTCCGTTCAGGTGCTGAGCCACTGATGGATGGTGTGTCAGGAATCTGTACTGAATCTGTAAGTGGGCCATTAACTGCTTGCTGAGGAACAGTGGAGAGAATATAAAGCCAGTGTGATTTTCATTCATCACACTAAGAACAATGCCTAGATTTGCTTGTTAATGTCTTGGTGACAGAGCAGTGGAGTTTTTCTTTGTTTAAATAACACATATTCAGAACTCTGGGCTTGCTGACTTGAGTGTGAGGATGGACGCACTGTAGGATTGATCATTATGGGCTCAGTATGCTGCTGATGAAATCAATAGGGAAAAAATGCCATTGACTTCATGGGGAAGTAGCATTGAGCCCTAAGTGGAGATCCTGATCCCTGTTAGGTGCCCATAGAAGGGCACAGGAGCAGTGGAACTGGCACCATTTTGCTGCAAAGACCCCGCTAATGTGGAGGAACTCTAAGCCTCCTTTGTACACTGCCCCTTTGCCTGCCTTCCTGGACCAGGCTCTTTGTCCCTGAGCCTGCAGAATGGGAGTGTGTGCTCCTGATACTGTTCGTCTTTCAGCAGAAGTCTTATATTAGGACTGTGGGGAAACTTGGGCTAGCTAATATGTCATTAACATCTCTGCCACCCAGCTCTTGCCTCTGCCTGTGTGGTCTTTTAAATAGCTTGTTACAGTTGTGTTACAATCTGATAAATGCAGCAAGGAGCATCAGCAATTACACTGTGTGTCAAGTGTTAATCAGGGAGCTTTCGTGATAGAAGCATTGCTTCATGTCTGTGCGGCGAGGTGCTGTGCCCAGAATACTTTCCTCAGTGCTGTTACATTCTGGAGATGTGCATGTTAATCAGTTAACGCAAGAGGAACGATGTCACTCTTTTCGATTCCCAACTACGTTCTCCTGCAGTGTTTTGCTTCCGGTCGTCTCATTAAGTTGTCTAAATATGACAAGTGTGGCAGCCAAACACATTCAGCTTGATTCTGAGTTAATCTCATCATACGCCCAGGCCTTCAGCAACATCAGCCGATACAGGCGGCGTCTGATTGTGCCAGGACATCTTGCATTTGGGCACGAGGATCTGTGATAATGGGCCTTCGCAATGAAAGACTGCCTCCAGTTTTGTGGGCATGATCTTGTGCCCACAATTAATCGCACCTGTGGTTAATCAACATGACGTTTTGTACCAGGCATGCGCCGGAGTCCATGTCGGTAAGCCAATAGGTGGATGCCTAAGGAGAAATTAGTGCACGCTTATGCACAGCTCGCTACATGCCTGCGTTGCACAGCATGCTATTTGGGATTTTTCAAAGCACTCAGATTTGGCCTAACTCTGCTCCTATTGATAATCTCACCCACTGTTTTTAAACGTTCATATGTTTTTAATACTGCTGCATCAATATTCTCCAAGATCCTAGTGTTTTATAGATCTCCCAAAGACCTGAAAATTTTAGGCTCATTGGGGTTAAACTTCTAAATGTTTAATATTGACAAGTCCAGGGACAGGCTTAACTCATACAAATTAGTGAAGATGAATGCACAGCCATGGAAACACATGCAGTACTTAGCATGTGGAACTAACACGTAGTGACCTTTGTCAGATGAGTGCCCAGCCTCAGAGTGTGCAGCTCACTAATGGCATTGATTGACTCCAGTTGGCTTTTGTTGACTGGTTTGTATTAGTTACAGAACTGAGGCTTGTTTAACTTCCATTTCCTCTCCTCTTTTTTAAAAAACGAAAGAAGACCGGATATTAAATGCAATATTAAGTTGTCAGTTGGGGTGAACTGGTTTTAAGATTGAATCCTTTAAGGTTGAAACATTACATGACAGTCTCTTTAATTATGTCATCGCCTAGACTTTCTCAGACATTAGTGTAATGGTTTAGTTTTTGGAACTTCAGATACATGTGTATCTAAAGTGTATGCAGATGTAAAATCATGTAATGACTGTCTGTTCCAATGTCAGTGTGTAAGGAGCAGAATTAAAGTTGTTGCGTTTAACCATAGCTTGATGTATTTTTGGATGATATTGTTCTGCTACCGCACTGGTGAAGCAAGTTTATAATGAGATGCTACATTTAATTTCACAGGTAGGGATCTATACAACTGCAATCTATGGAGCTGTGATAGCGTTATGTGAACAGTGCTGGCTACAGAATGGTGTGAATCTAGCAGGAAGTCTACAGTACAAGCCATTGTTTCCGAACGGAAGGCATCTTGCATGGAAAAGTCCCTTTTTGGCAGTTGTCCTTTTTTATGAGTAGGGATAAATGTTTTTCTTATCACGCAGGCGATATGTTACATTCCATCGATAGTGCTTTCCAAACAGCAGCATTTGTGTTCATGGAGACGTTCCCTGGCTGTGGTCTGTAGATCACTTTCTGTTGGCCCCATGGGGCTGATGCCTCGTTTCCAGTTGTGAAATGGCAATGAAAGCAGCTAAAAATACCATATTACTGCATCAAGCTGCTTTCCCATGTAAGCAGTGGCCTGTGGGTGCCACAAGGGTGTTGTAAGGTGCGCGGGCAAGCTGGATGATCTCTCTCCAGATGTGGTGCATGCTGCGGAAAGAGTGTGCGAACCGCAGTGTTAGTGGGGATCCTAAGTCCTGTTCTGTCGTCACAGCAGTCTCTCGTAGAGTGGGAGCGCTTCCAGCTAGCATCCCACTTCCATTAGCTCGGGAGCAGAGCAGCTGTACGTGGTTAGAGGAAAAGACATTTAGAGAGGGCAGCCTTCTCCATAGTGTGTTCTTCAGCCTGATCGTTTGGCTTGTGAGGTTTCTCAGCTACCGGACTGAGCTGCTAGTGAAGCTGATTCTTTAGCTTTTAGGGTAGAACTTATACTTTTGAAGCCTAAGGGTGAGAGTTCATATCTGCCTCAAATAGCCGAGCCCAACAAGAGGAGGTTAAAGAAGCTTCGTGCACAGGAATAAATAATATATATATATTTTTTTTTTTTGCTCAAACAACATGCTGTAATCTAAGTCCCATTTAAGGCAAATTTTTGCTTTGTCTTTTCATCAAATTTATACATTCCAAGGCCAGAACGGACCATTCTGATGATTTAGTATAACACAGGCCATACTGGAGAGAGAGGTATTGCATTCCCAAATCTATGTCACAAGATACATTCTGGCAACTTCACAGATATCTAGGGACTGGCAGAATCTCCCAGCACCAAGGCACTTTCATAGAGATTTTGATGGGTGAAATGCAAGACAATTAAGCTGCATCTCTTCACTGCTCATTTTCCATTTGTAGTTAATTGAATTGCATCACTGGTAGCTGAAGTGGTCTGGGGCTGATTGGAATATAACCTGCCTTGGTGAGAACAGAAAGCAAGTGGAGATAATACAACTGACCACTGGGTGGCTTCCATGTCTGCGACATAAACCTAGTTCTGAATGCTGGCGAGGTCTATTTTGCAAATCTGTGGTGGGACAGATTGTTGGTCGTCACTTATAAAGCGCTATCACAGCCTCACCCCCACCTCTGCGACAGACTTTGAAGCACCTCCTTCCTCTATATGAAATGGTCATGTATCAAATGACCTAAACAGAAGAGACTTGGAAAAACGGGGGAAATTAGATGGGCATCTCAGGGATTTAGCTGCCCAGACATGGCCCTGCCAGTGAGAAAGTCTTGCCCCCTGCCTGACAATCACAGCCTCGCTGATCTTAGTTGTCTTGGTGGGACCTAGAGTGAAATGTGGGCCTGCATCTACCATGGCCTTAGACTAAAAGGCTTGATATCGTGGTAAGGGGACCTCGAAGTGTGTCCAATGGCTCTCTGCCAGCTAGTGCTGTGTGCAGATTATAGGCACCGCTGATTCCTAGGCATCTCTGTGCCAGTCATCAGGCAGACAAGTGTGAGCTGCAAATGCAGCAGCTACTGGATCATCTTCAGGGGATACCTAAGAAGGAGCAAATTGCAAAAATCTAGCTGGGCGTGGCTCACCTTTGAGAAGAAAGTCTGTCTGGGCATTAAGAATTGGCCTTGTCGAGCCCCATCCCAACATTATCTGTTAGCCTCTTAATTTTGAGTTCATCGATTCCTCCGCATCCTGCCTATTGTAGGTAGAGTTTTCTACTGGGCTAAATACGCAAGAAAGAGGCGACCCAAAGAGCTGTGTATTTTTTTGCAGCATGTTTCCCTTTGCTGGAACTGCATTTATTTGTGTTTGCAAACAAACTCTCTCCTTCCTCTCTCCACCTGCTGGATCCGTCAGTGAAGTCACAATCCTCCGCTTATGCCTTCACATGCTATCCCCGTGAACTGTCTTCACTGGGGGACCAGCGAGGGGAGACAATCCTTTGTTAATGAGGAGAGTGACGAGGAACCTTGTTAGAAACACACAGAGAAAATGCTAGGTGAGCGTTATCGTTAGGGGAAAAGACTGTCCTTTCCAGTGACTGGTGTTTCTGATTCATCTCTGGAACAAATACAGCCCAGGCAGGCGGCAATGCAATCTCCTCACACTGAATCCACCCACTGGCTCAGCCCAGAGCTGGATGGGCCACATCTGGGGATGTCAGGAAAGTTCATTCTCTCCCATTTTTTGGATTCTCTGACTGTCTGTCTGTGGCCTGTCTGATCCCTGACCACATGGAGAGTTGCCAGCCAGGGTGATGGGTGCGCTGAAGGTTTCTGTGATGTGGACTCAGTTCCACTAAGAACAGGCCTGCTGCACCAACTCAGTTCACAGCCGCCACTCAGTAGGCAAGGGACAATTGGAGGGGGAGGGGGAATGACACCACACCAAAGCACCTTTAAAATCTCTACATGTTTTCTTCATTTGACAGGAGTCCCTCTCCCAACCCCATCTATACTGGCTGCATAGTTTACTAGCACCGGGATGTGCTTTCAGTTAGGCCTCTTAGGCCTCGTCACTCCTGTTGTTTTATTTGCTGTACTCGAGTTGCACTAGAGACGTGAGCCAGGCTGCAGCTTGCAGCTGGTTTACTGGGTTCAGTAAATGCAGACCCGTGTGATGGCCCCACACTGCGCCAGACTAGCCTTTGAGTATCGGGGAGCCTGTGACTATTGGGGATGGGGGCGCTGGCCACTCAGAGAGAGGGTGGAAATACCAGGGCTGACTCTGCTCTCATCTCCCCCATTCCTGCTGGTGTAACCACAGATTTCAGTGAGTTGCTCCTGACCTTATGCTGGGGTGAGTGAGGTCAGAAGCAGACCCCTGTTGCATCTGGAAATTTGAGACAGGGAAGGGGGTTGAGACAGGAGCCAAGTCTCTCCTCTGCACCCAGCCAGCTGTCTGCTGCTCCTCTGCATTGCTTGGGCATTAGTGTGGTGGAGCATATCCCTGCCTCAGCTGCTCTGGGGGTATTTTTCCCTTCATCATCCCCTGGAGCAGGAAGGGGTGGGTCAGGAATATGCTTTGACTGTGTCGTTCAGCAGGCCACAGCTGTGGGGCTGTCACCCTGGCTGCCCTTGGGCTGTCTGTAGAAGAGCTCTCTTGCCCACAGACCCCTTGGGTGGGCAGCAGCTTGGCATCTTTGGGTTGGAGACTACATCACTGGGCATGGAGACGACGCATGTTCAGAACTTGGGCATCGCCTGGAGTGGGGCATGGCCAGTCTCTGTGCCATGGGGATGCCAGGAGAGAACAGATTTCCATAGCCTCACAGCTACGAGGGAGGCAGTGTGGTCTAGCGAATAGAGCACTGGACTGAGGCTGGTGAGACCTGGGTTCTATTCCTGGCTCTGCGGCGGCTGACCTTGCCCAAATCATTTCACCGCTCCATGCCTCAGTTTCCCCACCTGTAAAATGGGGATACTGATACTGACCTCCATTGTAAAGTGCTCTGAGCTTTACTGATGAAACATGCTGAGTACGAGCTGCATGATGGTGGTGGTATTACTGTGCCTGGTGAGGAATGTTCCTTTGCTGCATGATTCAGTTATATTGGGGTGATGTCAGCCGAGTTAGTTCCAAATCACAACAGTGTAAGAGGAGAATCCGCCCCTTTGCACGCACACATCCTGCAGCGCATGGAATAGTTTGAAACTCATCCTGGTTTGCTGGGAAAATTTTCTTTGGTCAGGTGAACTCCCTGGGGCTGGTTTGTGGATGACTGCAGATGCGTGCTTCTTTTTTGATCCTGGGACCAAACTTGCAGAAGTGCTTACATGCAAATCAGCTCTTCTGTGTGGGTGTGTGTGGCCCTGGTATTTGCACACCTACAATCTGCATTTGCACTTTTGAGGCTCTGCCCTGGGATGATGTAGGGAATAGAAAGTTGTAAATCTTAGGAAACATAATAAAGCCCTTGCATTTGGTGGGTGAGAGTCGAGGTGAACTGTCAGCACGGCATGTGGCACAAAACATTGTAAGTGCATCCAGCTGTGCACAGGTATCAGCTTGAGAGGGGCATGTGCTTTGCTGTCAGAGAGGGGCCGGTATCAGCCTCCTCGATCTTAATACCCCAAAAGTTGAAATCCTGATCCAAATTTGGCAAATAGGCCCTGTCTTTTTATAGTGCACTTAACGGAAACCCAGCCCTCGGGCTGCCCAGCCTCGGGAGTGTTTGAAATCCAAATCCCAAGCTTGTGGCTCTAGCCTATCGCTAGTGCTTATTGGGATGAAGCCGTGAACATGCTTCAAGAAGGATTCCCCCCTCCCCCCAACTCCAGTGTGTTTTAAAACCCAGCGGGAGCTGCACGCTGCCTATGCTCCCCACGCTAAACCCTTCTAGGCAGCAATGGAATTCCCACCGCCCACTACCTTCTAACCCTCCTGAATGCTTAAAATTCTCTGTTTTATTTAATAAGTGTGTGTAAAAATCCATCTCCCAAGCCCCTTATACTGCCCGGTGTTTTGCTTTATGTGATCAGCGCTGGGTCACTTCAGCAGCGTAAAGTGATCCAGCCTTACGGGGCGGTTAGTAATTATCATGGAGAAGCCTGGCTTTGCTAGGAAGAGAGCGTTTGACTGAACGTCTCATCTTTTATTTAGCTTCCCCCGCTCAGTGAACCCCTGGCTTTTTTCAGGCCTGTTTAATTAGTAACCACTGAGCACATGATGACACATGTTCCTGCTTTCCTAGTAAGTGCCAGGTAGTTTGGCTGGGGAGGGGGATGTGGCTTGTGCTGGGGAGGGGAGAGGGGAAACCAGCAAGGGAAGGAGCTAAGGGCAGCTCAGATGTGGTGATCACATGTTCGTGAGAGGATGAATCCTAGAAAGGGCATCTCTCTCTATCTCTGTCTGCTCCCCCTGCCGCCCCTTCGTGCTGTGCTAGTGCTGAGGTAATTCTACAGAATCCAACCGCCTGAAAAGTGAAAGAGAATTCAGTTGCTGCCGAGAGCGGCCGAAGGGCTCCTAAATGAATAAGCACTGAGGACGAGGGGACTGTTAAGGCAGCATGGAGTAGGTTCTGGCGTCTGGATTGTTTTTCTGCAGCTCTTCTAAGGACTGTGCGCGTTAAACTTAGCCAGTGGTGCCCTTTGCCTGCAGTGTTGTGTTGCGGATCTGGAAGCTTTGCTGCTTTTAATCTGTTCTTTCCCCTGGCACCTTGGGGCCGGGGGGACGTGGTGATGGCTGAGTTTAGCAGCAGTTTTTAAAAAACAAAACAAAAGGTTTTAAAAAAGCAGGGAGAAAAATGAAGCATGAGACTGAAATTGTGATCAGCAAGAGAAATAACTTCTCTTCCTATCCCCTCCCCCTTCTTCTTTGCAGAAAAAAGCAGAAGCAGCCCACAGGATCCTGGAAGGACTGGGTCCCCAAGTGGAACTGGTAAGTCTTGTCTCACAACATGGGGATTTGGAGGGCAGCCAACTTCGGAGAGGTTTTGGGAGACCAGCGCACCATCCTATGCTTAAACCATAAGGAGGAAGTGTTCTGCTGGCCAGAATGTGTCGATGGTGTGCACCAAAGGAGGAAGCAACCGGGTAGGGTGAATAATAAGACACACACGCACGCACAAAAAACATGTCTGTGTTCTGGGAGCCTTAACCCTTAGCCTGCTTTCCCTGCTTCTACCTCAGCCGAAGGCAGAATGGTGGGAGGGACTTAACCCAAACCTTGATTGGTGCCTGACACTGCAGTTGTGAATCCGTGACACTAATGTTTTCCTCCACCATGTTCCTGGAACTATGCATTCAGCGCCTCAGTGACTGGTGAACATCGGGATGCTGTGTGCAGATGTTCTCATTGTGGGTCCCCCTCCCCAGCACAGTTATAATAGGATAGCATGCGGGGGAGGGGGAGTGAAGCAGGAGAGATGTCAGAAGAGCATGTTCCAGGACGGCTCGTTCTAAATCAGAATGACCTGTTAGCAATAATTCTGTGAAGTTGTAAGAATCCAGTTTCCGTCTCTCTCAACTGCCTGTTGTACTTCTGGGAGCAGTGAAAATTCAGTCATCATTATTCATGGTTGCTGTCCCCTCCCCTCCCCTCTACCCAACACACCCTGCTCTGTCTCCAGCAAATGCCAGTGACTCTGATTCCTGAGGTGTAGGTGAAAACAGCTCATTGTTGGGCACTGTGTTGGGGCTTCCCAGGAGAACTCCCTCTACACTATATAAAAGGAGAGGTTGGGTGTGGGGAGGATTGAGGGCCCAGTCCTGTATCATGCTGAGCACCCCTTGCAAGCTGCTGAGCATCCTTAGCACCACTGACTGCAGCCTTACCCAGACAGGTACTTTTAGGTCAAGTGTATGGTGGTATCTGCCAGATGAATAGCCCCTGGGAAGAGGGGGGCGGGAGAGGAGATGGCCTTGCCAGTTTTAATTCAGAAGTGTTTGGGATAGCATGACATTAAGTGTGTGTGCACACACACAGGAAGTATCACAAGGAAGTTAATGATCCCCCGGTTTGCCTCTCAGTTAGGGAGACCCTGCATAACTGTGTCTCCTTGTAGTCCCCAGGGAGTTAAACCTGTCAGAGTCTCTCTCTGCTTCTCTGGTTGGCTGTCTCAGGGCTGGGTGCTGGTCCTTCAGATGCGGAATGTTTAAATAGATACATGAATGGCACTGTGTAGTGTTTACTGAGGCCAAGCCTGTCTCTCTGTCCCAGCCTAATCGCTCTCCGTTCTAGCCCCACTTCTGAGTGGGGCATGGAAACCTCGCCTGTATGCACATGCTGCAGAACAGGGCTTACACTCATCTCCCATCCCCCACTCTCTGCCGTGTTGTGATTAGCACAACAGGGCCCCACTCGTGACAAGGGTCATCAAGAAGCTACTGGGACCCAAGAAATGATGTTCATGTGCAGTTTCTCTTCTGTATCAGAAAGGAAATTGCTCTAGGAAGGAGGACAGAGCTTTCCATGCCTGCTTTGCTTGGTGTTCCTCCTCTTTAGAAGGTCTGATGATATAGGCACATACAACAGTCCTAGGTGACCCACAAGCCCGAGAGTCTTGTGTGCAGCTCTGGGTCCCTTCGAGCCAGTTGCATGTGAAAGGGCTGCAGATTTTCCCTGAGTTCACTTGAAATCCAGCTGCGTGAATTGCTCCCGGCTTGGCTGTGGGCATGGTGTTCTCACTAATATTAGTTCAAGAGCACTCTGGTTACTATATTCAAACAGAGGTGGTGACAGATAAATGTCAGCTTGATCAGGAGGCAGCTTGCCAAGTGCTGATTGCTCAAAGCAAGAGGTCACTGAGGAAATTGGTTAGTCAAAACTGAGAGAGGCAGGAGATCATACACATGCATTAGCAAACCACGGTTGGGATCTGGGGCTGAGGGGAACATCCTGATAGCGTTAAGGTGTTAATGGCAGAATTGAATCTAGAACTCCACCTCCTCAAGGTAGCGCTTGTTTTTGAGCGGAGAGATTGAAACTTGTTTGATTTCTCTCTTGTTTCCAATCCTGGTGGGCAGACAGATTGGCAGTTTGAACACTGCAGTGCATTGCAGCTTTCATTCGACTTACTTTTCAAAAGGGTGTCACACTAGCCAAGTCCCCCATAACAAATATAACTGTCTTCTCATTTTTCCAAGTGGACATTCTCCAGAAGGAATAGGCTGTGCTCATCTTACTTTAGGGAAATGCTAATTGAGATCTGTCACACGTGCCTCTCTGCCCAATTAGATATTTTCAGAATCTCTTTCTGTGGAGTATATATGGCCACAAGGAAAGACAGAGTTCGCTCAACCACTGCTCAGTTAATTCTGAAACATTTTACTGTTGGTGGTCACCAGTGAGATTCGGGTGATGTGGATATTGAGCAGATGAAAGTTTCTAGCCTTTGAGCATATAATAACAAGTGATGTGTTGAACTTGATGTTGGCGTTTTAGAGTTCCATATTTCTTAAAGTTTGGGTTTCTTTTCAAGTGCTGTGTGGAATGGCATGTCATTAACTCAAAGCAACCTAAACTGTTAATTAACAAAATTTTTTGCGGATGCAGTGTTTTTGTAGCTGTGTTGGTCCCAGGATACTAGAGAGACAAGATAGGTGAGGTAACAAAAGAAATTCGATAGTGTCTCAAGTTTTCCTTGTGGCAGTATAAGAAAAAGCAGCAGAAGTTGGTGACATTAATCAAACTGATGTATTTGCAAGGTTGTGTGTGCACAAGAATATATCATAACCCATAAGCAGCCGAACCAGCCAATCCTCCCTCCCCTTCCACCAGGAACTGGTGTTCACATGACTCATCAAACCCCTGTTGATTTAATCTCCATTTACTCAAGCACACCGAAGAAAGGCGTTTTCATTCATCAATATGTTTCTCGCCCTTCGTTCCAGTCCCTGCAGCCCCCTTGCAGGAGCTCATGGCAGAAGTGCACTATAAAGTCACTCCAGCATTCCTGCAAAGAATGCCCCTCCAGTGTGATTGTTGATCAGGAAGAACATGCTGATGTGATGCGACAGAGTTGCAGCTTGGGTTTTTCTCTTCCCAGTGGAGGGATTGATTCTGAGGATGGACCTACCCTCTCGAAGTTACCTGGACTTAGTAGGACAGATGCCTGTTTCCCTTGCAGCTTTCCAAACTTGAATTAGTCATCAGGTTCTTTGTCTGCACTTCAACAAGCAGATTTGGGTGGGTTAGTGTTAGAAATGTGCACCGGAGAAGGGAAGCTGCTGTTAACCTAACTCCTGTCTGAATCCTACCTGTCTTGTCTTGTGTGCCCTTGCATTGCCAATGGGGGTTGCCACAGCATCCTTGTAGCACATACGTTGCCTGGGATACAGTTGTAGTCCATTGCACTTCTGCATCATGACACAGACCACCAGTACTGCCACCAGCTTCAATGAACTTCATTTGATTAGGGGTCTGACTGCATCGAAACTGCTTTCCATGTCATTACCATGGAAAACTGTGACGTGAGCCTGATGCCTTCCATAGCACCAGTGCAGTCAGCATGTTAGCGCTGAGATGCTACGGCAGTGGGCACATCTAAGAGTATGGAGTCTGATCCTCTGGCTATCTCTTGCTTTCTGATCTATAGGGATTATTACTCTTCAATTTTACAAAAAATTTTCTGTCGTTGCCCTCCTGGTGATATGATAATGTGGCAATTGTGTTCACTCTGCCATGTAATTACAGAGCAGAGTGGGGAGGTCAACCTTTAAAAGAAGGGACAGAAACATAAGAGTGGCCATTCTGGGTCAGACTAATGGTCTATCTGTCCCACTACCCTGCTTGTGACAGTGGCCAGTGCCAGATGCTTCTGGCCGTTGGAGGTTAAGGGACAGCCAGAGCATGAGGTGGTGTCGATGATCATCTTGGCTCATAGTCAGTGATGGACCTGTCCTCCATGAACGTATCTAGTTCTTTTTTGAACCCAGTTATACTTTTGGCCTTCACCATATCCCATGGCAGTGAGTTGTACAGCTTGACTGTGCATTACGTGAAGTACTTCCTTTCGTTTGTTTATACCTGCTGCCTATTAATTTCATTGGGTCATGTGACCGAGTAAATAACACTTCCCTATTCACTTTCTCCACACAATTCGTGAGTTTATAGACGGCTGTCACATCCCCCCTTAATTCTCTCTTTTCTGAACAGTCTCTGTCTTTATTTAATCTCTCCTTGTATGGAAGCTGTTCCATACGCCTAATCATTTTTGTTGCCCTTGTCTATAGCTTTTCCAATTTCAATATCTCTCTTTTGAGATGGGATGACCAGAACTGCGCACAGTATTCAAGGTGGTGCATGCATGGATTTATATAATGGCATTATGATAGTTTGTCTTATTCATCTATCCCTTTCCTAATGGTTGCTAACATTCGGTTAGGTGTTTTGAATACCGCTGCACGTGGAGCCGATGTTTTCAGAGAACTCTTGACAATGACTCCAAGATTTTTTTTCTTGAGCAGTAACAGCTAATTTTGAGGATGGTTTAAACGATAGGCTCCATACCGCAGTTAGCAGTTCTGCAGTTTCACATTTGAGTTCCTTCAGAACTCTTGGGTGAATACCATCTGGTCCTGGTGACTTATTACAGTCTAATTTTTCTATTTGTTCCAAAACCATCTCTGTTGACACCTCAATCTGGGACAATTCCTCAGATTCGTTACCTAAAAAGAAAGGCCCACATCTTCCCCACATTCTCTGCAGTGAACATCAATGCAAAGAATTAATTTAGCTTGTCCGCAATGGCCTTGTCTTCCTTGAATGCTCCTCTAGCCTCAGCCATCGAAGGGCCCCATTCCTGCTTCTGATGTACTTAAATATTTTTTTTTTTTTGCTCTTAGTTTTTGTGTTTTTTTTCTAGTTATTCTTCGATTCTCTCTTGGACTGCCTTATTAGACATTTACACTTAACTTGCTCCTTTCTATTTTCCTCACTAGGTTGACTTCCAGTTTTTAAAGGATGCTCTTTTGTCTCTGACCTGCCTCTTTTATTCTGTTGTTTAGCTATGGTGGGTTTTTTATGGTCGTTTTAATGTTTTGGTTTTTTATTTGGCGTAAACGTTTAGTTCAGGGACTGCATCTTTGAAAAACAAGCTTCTAGGACAGACGGGAGTAGTATCCTACTGTAGACTGAAAAAGTCCATTGAGTGAGTGTGGCAGGGTCTTAGATGCTGAAAAACTGTTGAGAGAGACACGCTGAGCCAGTGGAACAGACATTAGCCCAAGCCTTTCAAAGGCCGTGGGATGGGGAATCTGATAAACACAGGCCAAACCAGTCCTTTATCTTTTTGTCATGGCTCTTTCCAATAGTTTAACGTGAAACAAAATTACACTCAACTCCCACTTCAACCTCAGCTTCATTACCATGGAGAGTGAATATGGTTGGCTTGTATTTAACCATGTTCAGAATATAGACTTCGACCATCATGCACGCTTCTGGCTGTTTGACCACGCGTTGCCGCAGATGTTAAATCGCTCGCAGATGGTTTAGGGAAAGTTTATGGATAAATTGCCTGTACAGTTGGATGGCGTTTCTGTGGTTAGACAGAGATTGTGTTCATCAGTTGCTGTTTGTGGCTGGGCGATGATTGGCTTTATTAACAGAGCCGGGGGTGTGCTCACAGACCCCTATCTTTAGAATTAGGCCAGTATCTAGACATGTTGATTTAGTTTTGATCCCGAATTCATGGTCGTCTCTTTTGGTACTTGAGCTGCGTCCTGGTGCCGTTCTCCAGCAATCTCTGTTGCACCAGTGGTTCTTTTGGCTTTTCCTGTTTCCCCTTCACGTTCTCTTGGCTGCCTACTTGGGTATGAGCTGGTTAAAAATAGTGTAAAACTGATTTTTAATGGGGGGGTAAAAAATCTTGTGCCAGTGTTCCTTATTCTTCCCACTTGGCCGGTGTAACTGAGCCCCTTGGCTGAGATCCCCTCATGCAGAAAGAAGTATCCTGCGTAGTGCATCATGTGCTGTGGTGTCATAGCACGGAAGAGCTGCTCTTTTAACAAGACCAGTCCAGAGCAGAGAGGCCTGCCCTGTGGCACAGGGCTTGGCACAGCCCTGCAAGTGGGGCAGGAAGGCAAGCAGCAAAGGATGATTTAAAAAAACAACAAAAAAAAACAAACGATCTGGAGAGGGTGATAACTGTTATGGTGCCGCACCCATTTACACCAGCTGACTGTGTCATCTGCAGATGCCACCACCACCACCCACTGCTCTCTTGTGGCTTCCCAGGGCACCTTTTGCTTCCTCTCCTGGCTTCTTCATCTCAGACTTGTCCCCAGAGCCTTTCGTCTTTGATTCCAAATGGATACAAGGGCTATCCTTCCCATAGCCGCCTAGTCCCAACCAGGAAAAGCTCCATGTCTCAGTGATGATCCTTTCCAGTGGCTGTGGGCTAGGTTAGATGCCCCAAGCAACCAGAGGCAGGGTGAGGGCTAAGGAGCAGGGTCAGAGTGGCGTGAGAGTGTTGGGAGCTGTTCCCACCGCTCAAGGCTAATCAAGGCCACCAGGTTCAGGAGGCTGGATGTCTTGTCCTGTGTCTCATTATCAGCTGCTCGTGTCTTAAAAAAAAAAAAAAAAGAAAAGAAAAAGAAAAAAAAATGGACATTCAAGGCCTACTCTGATTGATGCTGAGCACCCAGAGCTTTTGGGAAAGTCAGACCTAGCCCTGAAACGGGGAGGAGTTTGTAATGGCATTTCGTATTTTTGGCATTTCAGCCAAGTCTTAAAAGCAGAGCATTACGCTGGGGTGGGACTGTGCAGCTGAGACGATGCTGGTGATCTGGGCAAAAGTTGAAGGCTTTTCAATATGTTGTTGGTCCTATCAGGAGTTTGGCCTGAGCTGATCCGATGGAAGGAAATGCTGAGAAGAGGCCAGCTGGATCGATTGCTTTAAGGCGGATATGCGCCTTAGCCAAAAATCCCAGCTCTGACCTCTCCAAAACTTTGGGGAAGTTGGAATCCAGATCTGGACTGGACAGCTTGGGCCCAGCTCTGGTCAAAGCCAGCAAGTGACTGCTGGGGTGTGTTATGACCAAATCTTTGTGATAAATGGACTCCATGCCCCTAAGCCATGGCTTTCATCATCTCAGAAAGATTTACCCATGTCCCTGATCTGGGAAGGGTCCACGTGCTCATGCTTTACTCACTAGTGCACAGTTAACATAGGTAATGCCTCGGGCATGGCCATCAATAGTCAAGGTGCCACTTCAGTGAATCCCCTGTCTCTAGATGACAGGTGGCAGTGCTTAATGTGACCATTAATCCCGAAGGCACAGGATTTAGTGACTGATTACATGTCACCCTTCAAGAGCTCCTTCCCTCCCAGAATCTCCAAGCACTTTATATGTGCTAATGGATGAAGGGGTCAGGTCATCCTCCGCAGGAGGTGACATGTCCTTATCCCGCCGACAGGGAAACCAAGGCACAGTGGTTAAGCGACTTGCCCAAGGTTTGCAGGGTGAGTGTGTGAGAGCCAAGACCAAGATCTCCTGACTCATCACTGCGTGTTCTAATCACTAGGCAGTACAAGGACGGGAGGCCCAGTGGGTAGGGCTCTAGCCTGGGACTTGACACCTGGGTTCGGTTCCCTTTTCTGACGCTGATTTCCTGTGTGACCCTGGATTGAGTCACTTAGTGTCTGTGTGCATCGCTTCCCCATTGGTAACACAGGGAGAACAGCACTGTCCTGCCTCCCACGAGTGAGGATAAGTACATTAAAGATTGACGTGGTCCAATCCAGTGGTGGGTAGCCCTGAGACAGACCAAATCCTGATGCAATTGGAACCATGCGGGCTCTGTCTTTCTCTTGAGTGGCACTAGCATCTGACTCTCCCTGTGGCTTGCTCCCTCGGAGTCCTAAGGCGGCTTTACTTGAGTAGACATAACAATTTGCAGCACACAGACTGTTTTCCTCCCGCCCCTTTCTCCTATCCTCCCCCGTGTCATATGTTCCAAGGTACACTGCATTTTCGGTAAGTGAATAACACTCAGCTTCTCCCCCCCTCATCCCCTCTCCGTTCCTGTGCTGTGTTGCATGGTGTTTATATGGATTACAGAGCAAATTGCTTGTTCTTAGCCAGCTCCGTTGAGTGCTGCCTGCCTCCCACGGGCTGATCTTGGATGCACAGTGACTCAAGCCGTGTTGCTGTGTGTTGATGAAGAAGCAGCATCTACAGTATTAAAGGAGAGGGACAGAATGGGGCAGGGGGGCAGTGAGAGATGGCACTGAGCCCAGAGCACTAGAGCGGAATGGACTATGCTGGCATATCTCTCTAGGAGCTGAAAGTCCACGCTGATACAGTAGCATTTCTGACAGGTTGAAGTTTCTAAATGTCAGACTACCATTTATGCCTTCATTTTTCTTATTTATTTCAGCCATTATACAACCAGCCTTCAGACACCAGGCAGTACCATGAAAACATTAAAATGTAAGTATGTGGGAATAAAGTCTATTTGAAATGTCAGGTTATGCATTAGGCTGGAGCAGAGGAGATGCTAGCCTGCCCCCAGATCCCATTTCCCATTAAAGCTGGAAAGAAATAGCGTGTACCCTTTTAGCGATATTGTGTGGCTGCCATCGGTGCCCAGAGCATCAAAACATCTTTAAAAAGTACATCAGTCAGGAACAGCAGAGTTCGTGGGATGGTAAAGGTACCGTTTGATTTGTGTGGTGAGCAGTGGGGTGGGGGGAAACTCGGCTATCTTGGGGGGGGGGAGTTTTAAATGAGTTGGTTAGATGTCTTGGTGCATTTTATATACGAGAGAATGTATTTTTAAAAAGGATGAATGGGGGAGAAGTTGGAGAGCCCAGGTGGTGTCAGTGGCTGCTCGGAGCCTCTTTGGCCAGCTGAGGAAAGCTGCTGGGGTGTTCCGCGAGGTGCACTAGAAGGCAATGGCTCATCTGCAAGCAATATTGTGAAACCATGCTCGGCTGCTTAGCCATTGCAAAGGGGGAGAGAGAATGTGTAATGCTAGTCCCTAAGAAAAGCCACTGCTTCCCTGAGGTTTGCAATCCGACCCAGGAGAGGACTGGGAAGAGGATCAGATCAAATTTACAAAAGTAAGAGATCAACTCAGATCCTCTTGAATTGATGGCAGGGTTACACCCTCAGAGGAGCAAGTGTGGCTGAAACTTGGCAGAATGCGGGAGGGGAAGAGAGGAAGATGTATCTGTACTGAGCACCATGGCAGTATTATATGTAGCTTTTTCAAGAGCCTGCACTCCTTAGTCACCTTTCTAACTTTCCCGTGCTGTTGAGTCTGACTGTGTGGATTCTTCTTTGAGCTCCGTTGTCTGATTGACAGCCTCGAGTCCAGGTATATTTCAGAATGAAATGTAAGTGCAGTTTTGTTTGACAAGTGCTGAGGTATGAAATTAACTGTCAGCTTTTTTTAATGTGTTTTGGGAAGGATAGATTGAAGTGAAAAGTTGGACAAGACTTTAAAGTGCCTCTTCTGTCAATGAGGCTGTAATTGAATGTTTAATAACAGATTATTGCAAAGATATTTATCAAGTTTTACTAATCCTGTAGTCAATTACTTATCTTTTAAACCTCAATAAATGATTTGATAAACAATTGATATTTAGTGACGACAGTGAGTTTCTACCGATAGATTGAATATAACAGATAAACTTCTAGGTTTATTGTAAATTGAAATGAAAAAGGTTCACATGTGGTCTAACAGTTTTTTTTTTCTGGGTTGATTCTATTCAGATGATTACTCTCAAATCACCCAGTTGTGCCTACATGGGAGACACCTTTTCTAGTACCGAGCATACCAGCCATTTCCTAATATTCTGTGACTGTCAGTGGAATGTTAATAGATGCCAGGCAAGTTGAAGTGAAGCAGTTAACATGCAGCATCTTTCTTATTACAGGATTCAGGATGTAGTTAAACATGTTATGAATTGGCCTAGTTTATAGGCATTTAACTAGTGTTTCATCTCTGTGGTATCCATAAAGGGAAAGCATTGTCCAGTGGTGAGAATGGTAGTCTAGGAATCAGGAGAGCCGGGTTCAAGTCCCTTTTCCATTACAGACTTCCTGCGTGACCGTAGGCAACTCACTTAAGGTTAAGATGGCCAAAAGTACCTAAGTGATTTAGGAGCCGAGGTTCCACTGAGTTTTCGCCTTTCTGTGCCTCAGCTCTCCAGCTGTGAAATGGGGATGACAGCACTGCCTTGCTCATAGGGGTGCTGTGAGGATCAAGACAGTAAATCCTGTGAGGCGCTCAGACTGTGGGAATGGGGGCCATACAGGTGCCCTCAACAGAATAGCAGAATGCCTCAGAGGCATTAACAAGTGAAGCACCCCCCATTGGGTAGGGAAATATTATCATCTCTATTTTGCAGGTGGGGAAATTGAGGAACAGAAATTAAGTGCCTGAGGTCAGATCAGAAGTCGGTGGCAACTCAGGACCAGACCTCACGTTTCTTAACCAAAAATCTATCCATCCTCTCCTTGATTTTAAGTGTTACTCTGGATTTCTTTACTTAGTTCTTCTCCAGTGATTGAGAAGTCTCCGCTGCCTTCAGCAGCATCCAGAAACATGGATTATCTTTCAGTCTCCAATTTTGCATGAACATAGTTAATTTTTCAAGTTCACATTTGCTTGCCCTAACCTCCTGCCTAAATAGCCTCACTTCTGACCTTTGCACCAGAAGAATTCATTTCCAGAACGATGGATCCATGCGAACGTTGTCAATTACAGCCTGTTCAGATTTAGCAAGAGCATCCCTACTGATCAAGTGGGATCAGAAAACATGTGGCGTTGATAATGCATTTACCTCTGTTGATTATCACTCAAACTTGGCAAGCGTTACCAGAACCCTTCTGCAAGTACTCACGTGGATTTTTAGGTGACACTGCTGTGACTTGTTCTCCAATTGGTTCACATTAAGCACATGTTCTGGCCATTGGGTTTAATGAGCAGGGGGATTTGCAAAGGAAACTCTTTGCCATGAATGAACACAAATGTTAAAGCCACAGGTACTGATACTCAGAGTGGAAGGTTTTTTTACAAACATCCAATTGGGGAAGATGAAGCATGCCGTGGGATATACCTGACCAATGACAGTGGATGAGCAGCTGGAGTTTTGAATTGTATGCCCCCAGCACACTGCACTCAGTTGAGGCGTTTTTAAATTAAAAAAAGCAAAATGTAAGGAAATTGATGTGTGCCCATGGATGTTCCAGGGGCAGGAAAAGAGGCTGTATTTCTCAGATGAATTACACATTGGGAATTATTTATGTGGGTGTAATTCCTGTTCATAATTTTCATCTGACGTTCAGGTGTTGGGACGTACAAAGCAGCAGAAGGAGAATAAGGTGCAAGGGAAGGATGCAGGCCTGGAAGGATGCTACCACCTGTGGGTCTGTATTCTCTGAAAGTTCACCTAAGGCTATATAGCTTAGCGGAGATCCATTCAGCAATGGGGTGCTGTTGCTTGTTTTGGGAATGGAGTATTAAACTACCTTCTAGCAATGAGCTCCTTGCAGGCAGATCACAGGGGCCTGCCTGTTCAGAGCTCATCACAGGTCCAGAATGTCACTTGCTTTCTGGTAGATCTGTTGCATCAGATTCAGTGTCCTTATTGGTTTTTGCTTTGCTTTGCCACCGCTTAAACATGATTGTCTCGAGCCTACGGAAAGCTGCTGCAACCCGTGTATCTAAAGTGACACTGTCAAACTGATAGCTAGTCAATTGTGAAAAGAATGGGTTAAAAGTCGTTCCAGATATTACACCTGCCTCTGAGTCTCCCTGCCAATTTCTATGGTTTTACAGTCCCATTTCCGTAGTATTTACGTGATTTTCCCTCCCCTCTTGCTTTGTGACAGACTCATACAAACAGGGGGAACTAACTAGCTGCCTGTACAGGGGAACAGTGAAACTGATGGTTAAATACAAACAAAGTGCTGTCAAATACACAGAATTAAAGTCTGAAAGGAGAGAAAAGGGTGTTCTCTGATCTTTCCTTTCTAGTCATCTTAGAGATTACTTCTTGCCATAGTGGGTAATAGATTTCCAGGTAGCAGTATACAGGTTTTGCTGTTACTGATTTTTTGATACTGATGGTGTCCTTTAATGAGCATTTTTATGATGGGTTTGATTATTCTGCCCCCATAACTTACTGTGTTGCAATAAACAAAAGAAGACCTTAAGGCAGGCAGGTAGGTTTGGGGTTTATGCTCAGAGTGATTTGTTCTGCAAAAATCAGGAAAATAAACCTTAACATTTAAATTAAAAATGTAAACCCTTCCTTTCTGGCCTATCCCAGAAACCTCCCAATTAGCCATTTCAGCTGGTTATCAAAGCCAGGGAATGGATTCTTGGCTCTAGGTCAGCATAAGGACCTGAAGCCATCTCTGTCCCAAATGCCCTCTTTTTAACAGTGGGCCCATCTGGAAGATCTTGTGTACATATTTACTTTGTTACCTGTTGTTGAATGTGCAGGGAAATTGGCAGGTCACATTCTTCCCTCTGTTTCTGTGCCCCAGCCTAGAGTTAAGGGATGTAAAACCAAGGCCCCAAACCACTCCTGGTACTAATGATTCCATGACACTTTTTGCAAGAAGAGAGTGTGTGAAGCCACAGCGTCTCGACCAGATTCATTTTGGATGCTGGTAACCTGGCTACAGCTCTTGTGTGGTTTTGGTTGGAGATACTCTTCTTCTTCCCTCCCCACTCCTCTTAAAATTGGTGTGTAATTTTGCTAACAAATAGCAGCTGCCATCTTCCACCCCAGAGGGGACTGATTTATAGTGGGAGGTGAAGTGATCCTCACAGAAGAGTCCTCAAGGAGACATCTTCAGGATGAAGGTTAGGATAGAGTCAGAAGGTGGCATTACAAAGGTACAGCAGATTCCCTCAGGCTAAAGTACAATGGGGTTATCTGGTCCTGTGAATAACTTCACTTTAAGCAGAGGTTCGCTATAACCAGACCTGCAGCTGGCCTATGCAGTGAAATAATCTGGGATGGCCATTCTCCTTAACTATCAACAGGATTTCACTGTAAATTAGTTCTATTGTGTTAAACACAGAATGACACCATGTGTAACAAGTTTCACGCCCGGCCTTGCAAAGACAGTCTAGAACTTTTTCCTCTAAATATGCAGATGATTTTTAATTTATAGTGATTTCTTTTTTTTTTTTTTGCTTGCTTGGTATTGGACAAGTTCTGTTGTCAGTTACGCTCTACCTACTCCATGGAAGCCAATGGGTTTGCAGAGGGGTAAAACAAAAAGCAGTATTCCCTCCCACCCCATTTGTGCTTCTCTATAGTAATATTCTTTGGCTGGCAATACTAGTTTAATTCTTACTGTTCAGTTTGCTTCTTGATTGGGATGATTCACTGATGTTAATAAACCAGACTTGATAGTTCTACCCTCCTTAAAATGTTACCAGGGTCTTTTATTTTCCTGGAGCTGGATGCTGTGTCTTTGCTTTTGTAGAGTGAACATTAATTTCATGCCCCAGTTCATGCCAGTGTTTGTAATTTCGAAAGCTTTTAAGTCTTATTTAACTGCTTTGCTATGTTCGGTTCCCCTTCTGCTTGGGTCCATTTTGGTTCATCTGTGTATGGAGACTTTAGTGCGAGGACAGTTAATTTTGTATGCTACATCTGCACCACGATCTAAGGCACTGTCAAGCAGTTTAAGCCTAAGACTTTTGACCTACCTGAGAAATGTTTACAAGCTGCTGGGGAATGTCCTTCAGATGGTAAATAGCTGATTTGTTAAAGGAAAATACCTGCCGCTCTGTCAATGGGAAAGAAGTAAGCTAGCAATAAAAATTAAAATAGCCATATTTTAATGAGATCTTGTGTCATCTGCAGAGGCTTTTCCTTCTGACTCCACAGCAAACAGGCACTAGCTATTATAACATCATTTTAAAACACAACATTGACAGCTCAACTGTACAACACAGTTTTGACTGGCTTCTTCACAACATCATGTCAGCCCTGAAGATTATTTGAAGGCTGTTTAGAAGGTCCTGAATCGAGGCTTGCGGGAAAGAGAGCCCAAAAATTAGAGTGACTCCATATACAATGGGCTTCCAAACAATCTTCTCAATCCTTGCTTCATACATTTCTGAAGCAAGGCAGCAAACACATTAGAAACCTAATTCTGCTGTAATCACATGCAATCTCATCTGTGTTGGTTCTTTGTGTTGTAGCTGTGTGCTGGATTTCAAAGCATTGGCGCACAGGAGTTTGCATCTCTTGTAGCACCTTTGCAATATTCTCTGACTCCTAGCACCAAAGAATTTAACCTTCCTTCTACTAAGTGTCTGGAGGAACTACAAGATATCCAAACCAGGAGGATCAACTACCTGCTGTCCGCTGGTATTTGTATTGTCCAGGGGAACTTTTACCTTTACTGCAGTAGGCTCCCATGTCAGCCATGAAAAACCAGCCCACCAGGACTTTTCCCCTGAAGGACCAAGTTTATGTCATGGTTTGCATAAAGGGTTCTGTCGTGTGGAGCAAAATATCAGCCACCTCCAAGTCCGAAAGACCTCAGGAAGCTCAAGCTGAGCCAGGCTGTATTTTCTGTTCAGTGTTTCATATAAACCTTTTCTTCAGGCTCAGTTTACGTGTATTTTCAGTCCTTTGCTTTTTATAGCTCTGGTGTGAAATCAGGGCTTGTTCCAAACAGGGCCAATGTTCTCTTGAAATACTTGCAGATGTGTTGGAGATCCTGGACTGAGTTCAGAGTTTGCAGTTCCACCTGAAATGAGGGTAAAACCGTTGCATGATTTGGATTTCTCACCCCTCTAGGTGCAACCCCAACCATGCTGTTGTGTACAGACGCCCCCAGGGTTATGCAAACCCAATTTTTGCAAATCGACACTTATGGAAAAAGTTCCATAAGCTAGAAATAGGTTTTTTGGGTTTTTTTAAATTGTGCGTAATGGTCGCGTATATGTTTCTGACTTACGCAAAATTCAAGTTACTCAAGGCGTTCCAGAACTGAACGCTTGTGTAAGTCGGGCAGCGTCTGTATTGTGTGAACTGTGATGGGATCATTTTGCTAAGCATAGCTAGTGGGGTTGATCCGAAATCATTGCTGCTGCATGGTTAAGAGCTCAGTACAGGCTCAAACCTTCAAAAGAGATTCATGATTTGGGGGGCTGTGTTTGTAGGTGTCCACCTGGGGCAAACTCAGATCTCAACTGCAGCTCCAAAATCACTCGTCGAGTTTGAAAATTTGGGTGGTTCATTTTTTTTTTTATTGGGCAGTATCAATTTGCCTCTAGCAGCGTAGCAAAATCCTGACCTGTAACATGAACGCTTTGTCAGACTCTGCCATGCTGGCTTTGGTCTTTCTCGAAGCAGTTGCAGACATTCACCTCATCAGCATTTTCATCTAACAGCCTCCCCCTCCCTCCATTCAAGGATTTTTCATCCCCTTTCTTTCCCACGTGTTTGTGCTAGTGTAGAAGTATTAGCTTGTGTGAATCATTAAATGATGGAGAATCACATTTAAGCCCATGGCTTATTGTTCCTGCCAAGCCTGGTGCTACTCTGTATGGAATACCTTGAACAGGCCAGCACTGAAACAAACAGCATGGGCTTTAGGAGAAGACAAATTTGGGTAATGCCTGGGTGTCTTTTATGGCTGGAAAGGCTGCTGCTGAAGATCTACAGTGAGGATTGTACTTGTCTGATTTTTGCACCTTTGGGCTGAAGACAAAAAGGACCTAAATTAAATCTCCAAGTTTGACATTAAGGACACCAGGCTCGGAGAGAACAGCTGCCAAAGGAAGTTATTCAAGCACATCTGATATTAAACAAATGGATTGGATCCCAGGCTGGGACATACACATTGTGTGGCATGCAGGGAGTTTCACTCGAGAACCTCCGAGGTCCCCAACACCATACTACCAATCTGCCTGTTACGGCGTTCACTCATCACCACGGAACACAGTCATGCCAAACGCAGCATATAACTTCCAGGAGGATTAGTGGTTCAAGCCTTTTTCTGCTGTTTACAGATAAAAGCTGTGATAATTTGGGACTTCTGCAGCCAAGTGCACTTTGTATCTGCAAGGATGTGATTCAGAAAAATGGTGATGTGATTGGCAACCCACTTACAGTATCTTTCCCTTGGCTAGTGTCACTGGGCACAAACGGTGCCTGTAGCACATGGAATGCATTGCGAGTGCCTTACAGCAACTCTGGAGAGATTTACCTCGGTCGGTTCAGGCTCCCGGTGTATTTTGTCATTAGTGGTGGTAATAACACTGTTAACTTAGTGGAGCCCAAGTGCCTGGGAAAAATGTAATAGGAAAATGGACACTCTGGATAATGGAATCTTTTCTCCCCTGTCCCCCCAAAGGGTTTCTGAATATTGTATGTGGAGCATTGTTCCCCCACTTCATTGCAGTTAAGGGCTGTGACGTGACCGTGGGTAAATAGGGATATACTCTGCCTGGTGATATGGTCGCATCTCAGAGCAAGAGCAAGGAAATGGATGAGTGGGATGCTACACTCAACCTGCCCTCTCTCTGATATGTCTGATCAGGCGTCACTAACACCTTTGTAGGTTTAAGGGTAGCCTGTTTCCACACACTGCCATCCAAACATGCGAGCTGGGGTGTGGCAGGCACACTAAGTACTGGTTCCAGGCACACTAAGTACTGGTTCCAGTACTGGTTCCACCGTGTCTGATGTGACTGGGTACCAGAAGGAGCTGGGACAGCAGCAGAAACACTTACAAGCCAGCAGGAAGCAGGCCAGCCTTTTCTTTACATACAAGCTATTCCCTTTTCCTTGGCTGCTGGTTAGTTTTGATCTCGGAGCGTCTCCGTCTTGCGGCATGGATTCCAATAACTGAAGACCCCAGACTCCTTGGTTTGTTCAGCTCAGGTCATCATCCGACTTCTGCCTTTGTCCCTTGTCTGCAGAACAAATGTCACTGTGTAATCAGGCTGCCAGCATTAATTCACCCTGACTGCCATACATCTTGGCAGGCTTGCTCCCTACCTGTTTATACTGACTATTTGGTGAAAAGGATTCCTGTGTAATTAAACACCTGAGATTAGTTTTGATCAAATAACAAAATTCCTTTGTCTCTTGTGCTGGCTCAAACTTCTATGCAGCAGATTTGGCCAGATATATACAGTATCCCAGACCTGTGTGTATCTGCAATTCTTATTGCAAGAGTTTGGGGGTGGGGGTGCAGGTGCGCAAAATATGTGAAGGTTACAACTTTCTAGCCAAGTAATTCATGTGGGCTCAGGCCAAATAACTTAAAAGGCAGGGTGATGGGTTCCCTCCACCACTGGCTCCATTGTGAAAGCCAAAACTGAAAACAACCACGTGTCAAGCCGGTTAAGGTGAAAGTATCCACTTTACCTGAGTTTCTTTGCTGCCCTTGATTTGCCTAAAGAGCAAGAGAGATTGGTTTTTTGTTTGTTTTGAACTTAGTGATTATGAACCAGTTTCGGTACACTTACTCATGTATAAAAGTAATAACAGTGAAATCAGTGGGGCTACATGGGTGAGGAAGGATTACTCATGAGAAAAGGCTGCAGAACTGGGCCTTAAATTATGGATGGGGTGCTCTGAATCCTGCTGTGTTTTTATAGGTGATGGTTCCTGCCCCAACCTCATTCATGATTAAAACCATGTGTTTTTATTTATTTAACATCTCTTTCCTCCTCCCATCCCTCAGACCAAGTAGCCACAGATGGAATGAAACTGTACAGACTTTCTGCCTTTTCTCTCCTTGGCTTTGTTGTCTTGGTAGAATCTGCTTGCAGCAAGCTGGGCAATATCTGATTTCAGACCAGGACATCGATACCAATATCTCTTCCAAGCAAAAATCCCATGCAGTTCAGCCAGCTGCCACCCTTTTGCCCCTAGAAGAGGGGCGCCCATACTTTGTGACACAGAGCTGGGCCTGGCTTTCACTTCTAAAGAGACCTATGTTGGAAAATACAGCATTGCACACCTGCATAGTGTTTGCTTGGGGCTCCTGTCCTCAAGAGCCAAATGGAAAGGACTTCTTGTTTGAGTTCACCAGCAGTAAAAACAGAAAACCCTAAAGGGTTCGCAGAGCGATTTTAAATGAACAACAGCCTTGGGCTCTGGCATATCTCAAATCAGGAGTCTCTGGGGTCTCCTTCCATACCATAAGCCCAAGGGTGGCCGTGAGCTATGTTTTAGACACTCCCTGCCTCAGAGACTGAGCATATGGCATTGCTGCTGATTCCACATCCCTTTCCCTGATTTTCCCCCCTTTCTCCTGGTTCTGAAGCAGACTCTGGAGACAGCTGCATTTCTAGGGATCTCAAGTACCTCCCTAACTTGCTTCACAATCAGCCAGTTTTTCAGAGGAGACTAAGTAGTGAACTAATTGTGAGCTAACCTCTATACAAATCACTCTAACGGATCTCTTTCCAGCACATCTGCAGTTTGGAATCCAAATAAAGTTTTTGGCATGATTCCCTGTTCTCAATCTATAGCATAGCTTTCAAAATTAACTCTCAAGATTAGCTCCATACCTCCATCCGTTTATTTTTTCAATCACTTTGAATCCTCCAGATCTTTAAGCCCCCGGGGGCTGAAGATGTAGTTCCTGAGGATTGATGCCCCTGAAGGGGATGGTGTATTGCGATGATGACCTTCCTAAAGTGCTGCTACAAGTACTGTGTGCCTCTCCCAGCTGTTACAGAGGACAGCCTTTACCTTCACCGGCTGCACAGCTGGAATTTTGCTGCACTGTTTGATTTGCCCTGGGAGCAGAATATGTACCCTGAGTTAACCTCCCTGCAAATGGTTTCTAAGTAACAGCGGTGTATGTAGCAAGATAAACTGTGAAGCATATTTATATTTAGCAAGATCGTACTGACTTTTGAAGGCTTGACCTTCACAGGAACGGTAAAGCAGCAAAAACATTGAGTGTGTTTATAAAAAAAAACCCACAAAAAAAAAACAAAACCCAACCCACAACCCTTCAGTTAGCTGATTATTTCAGCCCTGATAATGATAAACATTCACTTGCTTTCAAGACATTTGCAGGCTTTACAGCTGCAGAGTGATTAAGCCTTTACCTACACTAGTATTCTTAAGGTCAGACATAGTGCAAAACTCAAGACTACTCATCGGCTTCCTCTACATTTCCTCATTTACTCTCCTATCTGCTGATGAGTTTCAAGGCAGCTCCAGCTGCAGCAGCTTCAGAACTGTCTGGTTTGCCTTGTGAAGGAGGAGTATTGATTAGCCGCGTTGTCTGGTCCAGAAGTGGAGGGTGAGATATTTACAAGCCCCTCCCCCCTTTCAATCTCTTTGAGTGCTGCAGCTCCCTTGTTGAAGAGTGTATAAATAGCAGAGGGCTGCAGAACAGCTCCTCTGGCCTTCCGACTTCACAGGTGGGAGGCAAAGCTTAAAGGGATACTCTTCTGTGGCAATCGACTTCCGTGCTTATCTTTTAAATTGACACCAGTGAGCCCAGTCCTGGCATCGGTGACAGTTGCAACTTCCACTGACGTCCCCATTGGAGGATGACTCGGGCCCCTCAATGATTAAAACTGAAATAGCGTTAGCAATCTAGAGCCTGTTTCACTCCTGCCTTTACTCCAGTTTTATGTCAGTGGAGCTCTGTTGATTTAGTGCAGTTGTGCTGCCTGATACTGAACTGGTGAGTGAAGCCACCCGTTGCTTTTTCCACTGTTTGTGCCACTTGGAAGCTGGAAATGTGTGTGTTGGTTTTCATTTGTTTCTGGTCAATTTCACTTTCATTCCTCCTGCAGAGTTGTGATTCAGCGTTGCCAACCCCAAGCATTCAAAAATCACCAGTCAGGCTCTCTTCAATCCCAGACTTTAAACAGTAATAACTGTTGGGTTCTTTTTATTTGCCTTCTAGTGTTTGAGGTGCAGTGTCCACGTTTTCAACCTTTTCCATACAACCAGGAAACACAGAAATAAAATGTTGTTCGTTTTTAATTAAAGCTGAAATGCTAATGATCACCTGACTCCAAGAGCTGGGGCTTGACGAAAGGCAGCAAATGTCCTCAGACTTGTGATAAAATCATCAGCGTTGGCACTGCTCTGTTTTCAGATAACCTGTTCCCACTGGAATTAAAAGAAATAATGAGAATATGTTTCTGGGGCTTAGGTTCCTATCGAAGCTTGTTCACACAAAAGTCCAAATTGTGACAGTGCCTCTTTAAAAATAAAATGTCTGCTGTGGCACCACATTGCGCTGGAATATAGAGAAGAGAGCACATCACAACAGTTGGGGTGAACAAAGGAGCAATGGTCTCAGGTTGCAGTGGGGGAGGTTTAGGTTGGATATTAGGAAACACTATTTCACTAGGAGGGTAGTGAAGCAGTGGAATGGGTTACCTGGGGAGGTGGTGGAATCTCCATTTTTAGAGGTTTTTAAGGCCCGTCTTGACAAAGCCCTGGCTGGGATGATTTAATTGGGGTTGGTCCTGCTTTGAGCAGGGGGTTGGACTAGATGACCTCCTGAGGTCCCTTCCAACCCTAATATTCTATGAAAGGTTAATTCCAGTCTTCTGAGTGGATCTGGGTCAGCAGGGCCAGTGAGAAGCCAAGAATTTCTTCAGAGGACCTTCAGAAGGCTCAAGGGGGTGGCTGGAGCTGTGAAGGAACTTTCTTCCCAGAAGGCCTGATATTTTGCGGGCCTTGATATTATGTTGGATCTGGCTGCAATTAGCCTTAATCCATCCAAGCTGCATTATTTTGGAGAGGAAACATGGCCTAGTGGATTAAGCACAGGACGAGAAGTCCTGAGTCCCTGTCGCTGGCTCTTTCCATGACTCACTGCATGATATGGGCGAAGTCATTTCACCTCATGCCTCAGTCTCCCCATATTTTTTAAAAGGGGAGAAAATACTTTATCTTCCTCACAGGTGGATGGTGAGGTTTAAGTCAACAATTAGCTTCAAAATACTTTGAGATCCTTTGACGGAACATGCTGTAGATATTTAGACAAAGCCCAACGGGATTGTGTGATCTAGTGGAGAAAAGCCTCTGTCAGTGATATTGGTTAAATAGGTCTAATAGGATAGGCTCTGATCATTGCAATGCAGACTGGAATAACAGTGGGTCCTTTGCAAACATACAGTCAAAAAAAGTGAGCCCCTCTCTTCCCCAAAAAGCAACCCCTCTGGCGTAGATTTTTTTCTTTTGTGATCAACACTGCTGATATATATACATATATAATCATCATCATAATAATAATAAAAAGGACACCATTTGATATGCAGGCCCTTGTTCAAAAAATTATTCTAAATCCAGGCAGTTGTGGTCTACAGGGACACTGATATTTGACATTGGTATGAATTCTGTTAAACTTATCGCTGCCTATAATTGGCCATGCGTGGTGGTTTCAGTCTGAGCTCTTTACTTTCAGAAGGCTCAAGCTGAGGATGTTTGAATCTAATTCAGGCAGTGAGCTGCTATTTCCTCTTTGAAGGAGGAGGTTGCAGATGCCACTTGCAAGCACTATCTTGGAAATCAAATCCTATTTTTACATCAAAGTGTTCAAGATAAAGTCTGAGAGAATGACAATGTAGGGCGGCTGAACTAGAGCTCAGGGATCCAGCATTCATTTGACCTCACCAATAACTAAAAGGAAAACAGAATATAACATTATTACTTAGACCACAAATCAAGTCCGAGTTGGACCTTGACCCATGTCCCATCATTATTTGGATAGTATTTTGCAGGCAGGTTTAAGAACAGCCCCTGTTCCAAAGAGCTTACAGTCTAGGGAGAAAATCTATAAATGCCCAGAGAGGAATCGAGAAGCAGCCAAAGCAAATGTGGGTGTTTGAACAGTGATGGGTAGAATGTGCCTTGTTAGGACCCTGGGCGCTGTTGGAGAGGGGAGGAGGGAGAAGACGGTTAGCATCATCCCCTCTTCTCTAGAAAATAAATCCAACTCTCTGCACTTTGTATAATGGTGACCTCCTCTTCTTTTATCCATCCACGATCCATCCAGCCCATATCTGGCTGGGTAGTTCTTTGGCTGCTCCCTGTGTTTTGGAGAAATGCTGCTTAGAAGGATCCGGTGCCTGTAATGCAGCTCCTGTAGGAAGGCGAGTTTATTCCCAGTTATTGCGGAGGCAGGAGCGAGAGGGCGCAGTGTGTATCGTGGGTCCCTGAGGGGCTGTGGATCTCCTTAAAAATAATGTCCAGCCACTCTGCTGCTCTGGTTTTTTTGTATTTTTTTTCAAGGGAAATGGAGAGGGGGAAAGGAAGGGAGAAGCAGCCTGAGAGCACTGGGTGTATTTCATTTTGGGAACTCCTGGGTGAGGGGGTGAGACTCTCTTTAGGCTCCTGCTAGTAATTACCCACCATGCAGCTCTGCTTTCATTGGGGTCAGAGGCAAACACACACTCACACCTGATCATTGTTTTTTGCCAAAAGTTTCTATTGCAAGAACAACTGGCAGTGCAAATGTTTGTTTGAAACAGTTCAGCGCTTTCTTTCAGGCAGCATTTCGCAGGCTTCTGCGAGCCCCTCGACTCTCCATCCTTGGAGTGGGGACGTTTCCTTTTCTATATGGTATTTTGAATCTCTTTTAAAAAGACGGGGGGGCCTGAGACGTGTCTGGCTGAAAGTGCAGATTGGTGTTATCCACACGGGTTATTTTATCCCTTGTAGCTGCTGTTGATGTCCTGATCCTGCACGGCACTCAGTAGCTCTTGCAAGGTGCTGAGCTTACTCAATTGACTTGCTTGCTCCTTTGCAGGACAGGGTTCCCAGGGAGTAAAAGGGGTAGGAGATTTTCTTGCATCCAGGATTCCCTTGAAACCACCACTTCAGTCCTGTCACTTCTGATCCTTTGGCTCCCGTAGTTAGAAAACTGAGCCCAGTGTGTGCGTGCTGGCTAGTCAGGCATGCGTTCCAGGCAGCTCTGCCTTTCCTAGGCTGGGAAGGCGACTGTCCTAAAGTTCTCTTCAACAGGTAAGTGGAAAGGCAGCATGGTCCTGTTGGTTTGAGTCCTGGGCTGGAAACAAGGAACTCTTGAGGGTTCTAATCCCAGCTGTGCCACTGGCTTGCTGTATGACCCTAGGAAAGTCACTTTACCTCTCTGCGTGGAGAGGTTGCATTAAACTGTAATTACATCCATACTTCTCTGGCAGGTCTCTCTGTCTCCGCAGAACTGTGGCATTCCAGAAAAAGCAAATCAAGCCTGGAGTAAAGAAAACTTCCCCAATGTGAAAGTTGCAGTACTGTCTGTCTGCAGCCAGCGGTAACCCCAGCTCTTAGGCCGCTGTGGCTAGGTGCTTCGGCACGTGCCTAATGTTAACCAGGGAAATAAATGGGTTATTCACGTGCTGAAAGTTGGGCACATGCTTAATTGCCTTCCTGAGCTGGGACCCAAGAGAGGCGTCAGCTGCTGATTCAGTCCTGCCGAAGCCTAACCCAGCGATTTAAATGTCAGCATTGCTTTCCTTCATTTCTGAGCATTGTACAGAAACAGCCCATTGCCCTGTAATTGTGGCATAGCTTCCACAGAGCGCTACTGTTTTTCCAGCTGTAAACTGCATCTAACATTTAATTGTACCCCTGGGATGCTGTGTAGTTAATGCTTTGAGGCAGGACCGTAGAGGTGGGGGCAGTAAGATACTGTAGGCGCGAATACGCCATTACTGTTGTGTGGCTTTCTTTCATTACTTGGAAGATGAAGGGTCTGGTCTCCAACATGCACTATCCTGGCTGTTGGTTGCTCCCGGGAGCAGTGCTATTGACATAACATACAGCAGTTGGCATCTGTGGAGCTACTTGTGGTAGCGAGCGATAAGCTTGGTTGCAGATGTTTGGGGGATTAAGGGAGTTTGTGAAGTTAGTTAGAATCTATGGCCCTGATCCTGGAAACACATCAGTGAGTAAAGTTACACACGTGTAAGCGTTGGTAGGATCAGGTGCTGAGATGACAGGACTAACCCAAGGTGAAATGCAGACTGCAAGACAAACCATGCAACTTATCAAAGGAGTGTTCAGAAAGACTTTGGCCTGCGTAGCAGAACTGCTGGGAATGCCTCAGTTTTGCTCCAAAGGGACAGGAAGGTCCATCTGTGCTGTTGTAGGTGGCACATCCACGGCTTGGAAGTTGCTGTCATTGCAAAGTTAAGGTCGAAATTGTTTCATGATGTTGAAAACAGAAGGGATGTGCAGGACTTTGCATTTTAACAAACTGTTGTGTTTTTCCCCCTTTTCCCTGCTTTAGAAACCAGGCAATGCGGAAGAAGTTAATTTTGTACTTTAAGAGGAGAAATCATGCTCGTAAACAGTGGGTAAGTGAAATTCCTAAGTCTTATTTTGTATGTGCATAACAGATGCAAAGAAAAGTCAATGTTTAGCTCTTGTATGTAGAAAACGAAAGGAAGGATCCCAACACAGACAGGTTGGTACTTAGCATGTTACCTGTTGCTTTGTTTTTTCCTTCTGATTGGACCCTCTGTTTTCCATGCGGTAGCAGCCTCCATTATAAAAGTAACTTGTATGCAACTAACCCGGGGGCTGATTCTATTGCTCGGCAGTACTTTACTCCACAAATATCCCCATTCACAGGGAAGGCAAATAGCCTCTTGGTTTATCCATAGTGAAATCCAACGTTGATTTCAGTGGGACTGTTTGTGGAGTAGCTTTCTATACTCAGTGTAAGTAATCGGGTCTTGAGAGAAGAGTGAAGCTTACGTTGACTCCACAGCAGACAAATTGTATGAAGATTAAGCTTACTCTTTCCAGCTGACCACAGAATTACGTTTTAGGAATTTGTGGTTTAAAACAAATGAAAACACAGCCCCGTCCAGTTCTGTTGCAAGAAAAGCTGTCTAAGACTGAACTGCAAACACTTCTTTCATAGAAGTTACTCTTTGTTACGTAATGGAAAAGAGATGAGTTTTATGATGAGATTTTGAAGAGACCTGGTCAGATGGTTACAAACCTAAACTTCAGTTTTATTTAAAATAAGGGGGTGAAGAGACATACAGCATTACCTCTGGAAAGTAGCGCAACGACTTCATTGTGTGCTCCTTGGTCACTGGAAAGTAAAACCTAGAAACAAGTGAAAAGCTGACCGGTGTATTATCCATTGTTCGAACTAGGTGAAATGCCAAAAGTAAACAAACAGCCCAGATTGGAAAGTACAAATCAGATTGTAAACAATTTTTGTTTTAATAATCTAAATGATTATTAGTCTCACAGGTGAGGCATGTATTTTCTTCCATGTAATTTATATGTTGCAATCGACTTTCACATTAGAATATTTAGAAACGCAGACTTTGATATAGACAGTACTGAGCTGCCCTCTGTGGGGAAGCCTGAAATGTCGGATTTAGCTTCCTATGTGGAAGGGTTAGTGGGTTTTGTTAATTTCCATGGGAGTGGAGGTTTGCATGAACCTGGGGGGGATAGTTGGGAAAATCTGAAAAATCCACATGAGGGAAGTGGTATTAAAGCTGCGACTGTAAAAGCAGCGCTCTGAGGGACTGTTCCTGGAGATGTCGGAGCCAGTGATCAGAGCATGGCTGACAGTGACTAAGGGTGCGTGCTTTTTTTCCTGTGTTTTTTAAAAATTCTTCTGTGCATTCCAAAGGGATAGCTGCAGTTCTCACGAGGGTTGGAATTCACCTCTAAGTCATTTGGCTTTTTGCTTCATAACCCTCCTTCCCCAAATACACTGCCTGGAATAACTGATGCTTTTTGCATTTGAGAGAAGAACATCAATATTTTCTTCCTCAAAATAGACCATTTGCAAAGCAGTATGTGGTTTTGTTGGAAGCACAGAGGAACTAAGCAGGGTTGCTGCTGGTATGTGATACCCTCCATTGTTCTAAATCTTGACTAGGTTGCTCTGCTGTAAGTAGTGAGGAGGTGGAGGGGCAGTTTCATTTGACTGCAACCGCATGGGACCCAAAATGCGTCTTGTAGAAAAATTGCCTCGTATGAAGAAATCAGTAAATTTCCGCCACCAGGTTTGTTCAGTGCCCTTGAACGGGGATTTTTCAGTTTAGGGGGAAGCGTATTGCCTGGTTTTGAAGAATAGGCAGCAGATTGTTGCGGAACTTGCAAAGTGAATGCATTTGCTGTTTCTCTTCGCAAAAGGGGCACATCTAGCTGCCTCTTTCATATAGCAGACATTCTTTAAAAAAAGAAATGAAAAACACTTGTCTGTACTCGAATGTTTCCATTTGTCTCTCACTCACTCATACGCATGTACCTTTTTACATATCTCTGTTAGACAAATAACGTGATGTGGACATAGTTCTACATTAGATACTGATTGTATTTGCCTGGTGCAGCCAGGGGATTGGATGCCCCACGGGACTAGTAAAGGGATACATTGTTTACCATTCAGAGGCTGGTTTTAATCTGGTCTGTTTTGCTAGTGACTGAACTGTGTCATGAGTATATCAGCAGTATGGCCTAGTGGATAGAGCACTGGACTAGGACTCAGCTGACCTGGGTTCTATTCCTGGTTGTACCACTGACCTGCTGGATGACTGTGGGCAGATTGCTTTGCTGCTCAGGCCTGGTCTACGCCTGGAATGTAGGACAACCTAGGTACGTTGCTCAGAGGTGAATTTACCCCAGCGATGGGAGAAGCCTTTCTGTTGCTTATGTGACAGCAGCCTTACTGCAGTGATTGTAGTGGAGACATGGCCAGCTTAAGCTCTCTCTCTTCCCCACACACACACACACACACACACATGCTCATGCACAATAAACTAGTGCGGCGGGTCTCAATTTTAATGAGGTCGCCAAGTCTGGCGTTAGATTGCTGGGGCCCGGGGCCAAAAGCCTGAGCCTGCAGCCCTAGGTGGTGGGGCTCAGGTTACAGGCCCCCCGCCTAGGACTGAAGCCCTTTGGCTCTGCCACCCCTCACACACAGGCTCAGACTTCAGTCTCCCCTCCTGGGGTTGTGTAGTAATTTTCGTTGTCAGAAGGGGGTCATGCTGCAATGACGTTGGAGACCTCCTGAACCAGTGCCTTGGGGTCTTTAATGGCCACAAGCAGTGCAGGGTGTGTGTTTGTATATCGCACAGAGGAGATTGGAGGTTACGGGAGAAGTAAGATATCCTAGAGCAGCTCTGGAATTTTTTGACAAGACTTCTTTTTGGTGGGAAAATGCCAGTTTGTCAAAATCAAAACTGTGTGTGGCAACATCTCTGTTCTGATGAAAATGTCCACGTGAAGGTGGATCAGGCCCAGGGTGGGTTTGTGCATGCGTGCATAAAGGAAAGCGGATGGCCAAAATAGCCCAGTGGCGAGAGTGCTCACCTGGAATAGGGAAGACCTGGATTCAGACCCTGATTTGGAGTATTCGGTGTGGTCTGACTGATTCTTTGTACAAAGTGGAACAGTTCCAATGGGGGGAGATTTGACTCTAGCTTGGTGGCTAGAGCACTCCCGTGGGATGTGGGAGACCCAGATTCAAATCCCGGATTTGGAAAAGTCTCCATTTCCCTCTGGTGTGAACAAAAACTTTTAGTAACCACGACGTTTTTCATGAAGCGGAATGAATGTCTTCTGGGCAGCCCTCGTGTAGCATCAGCTGGATGGGGTGGCGGGTTCCAAGTGTCCTGCATAATCCTGTTTGTTTTCCGGAAGAGGAAGCCTTTGCCTTCCTAAATTGTAAGAGTCAGACCCTTGCTCTTTCTCCAGGGAAACCACAGGCTGGCACACAGCAGCAGCAGCAGCCAGCTGCATCCCAGCATTCAGGCCACCACGCGCTAAACTTCATGGGCTATTTTTAGCCCTTTCCCAAACACGTAGCTGTAAAAGCAGGAAAACATGGCAGACTTCTTGGCAGCAGAAGGAACCTTGGAGCGTATCCTCATTTGCCTGCTTATTTTGACTTGTTTGTTTATTTGCTGTCTGGCCCAAGTGGCCTCACTAGGATAAGTGCAGAAATGCAGCAGCAGTGAAATCTCTGTGCTGCCAGGGTCTGTTGGAATTACCAGCCACTTCTCGCCCATGACCAGAGATGTCACTGGGTTGATTTCCCAGCTTTCGATTTTTTTCCTCCGGTTCCCCACTTTCCCTTAGTTCCCAGGTGAGCTGCTCTTGAAACCAAAAAAACTGCTGCACATCCTTAGGGGAGCAGGAGGGTCCCAATGCTGGGCTCTATTTAATGGGGCTCCTGCACCATGCTGAATCTGCTGGAGAGGAGTGTCTCTGCTACACCAGCCCCATGGGGGCACCATCGCGGAGAGCACCTCTGTGAGCAGCACGGGTGGAGTCCGGAGCAGAGTGCACGTCTGGCTGTGCTTCAGCGTGGCCCGGAAGAATCCCACCACCTCTGTGAAGACAGTAGGAGAAAGAAGGGAGGAGACAGAAAGGGGAGCAATAGAGGGAAAGGGCAGCGGGGACAGCGAAACAGGAGAACAGAATGTGTTGGTTCTCTGCAGACGGACTCTAAACAGCATCTTTGCCTGCCTCAAACTGGGACCTGCATTCAGCGAAACACATCTTGTCTTTATCACTTCCTTGCAACCAATCGTGTGGAGGGAAGCAAGGGATCCTGGGGACCGTTCCACTTTCCAGGCCGCAGCCTGGGATCCAGGGGCTTTGTCCATTTCAGAGAGCGACGTGCCGCTTCGACCAGCTGGAACTGTGCCGTTCGAAAGCTGGGATGTGTTGGACTGACGGGGTCTGGCCGAGGGACCATGTCCCCCTGCGACCGAGCGATGGCATGTTTGTGTTACTCGGCTTTGGAAGGGCTGGCGTCCTGTTTAGATTTGGAAAAGCAGGTGGTCATGCTTGAAGATGCTCCCAGCGCCACACACAGCAGGTCTTGGGTAGCAATGCGGAATGTGTATGCACGCGGCAAACCTGCCAGTCTGCATGAGATGTGATGGGCCCCGGAAAACGGAGAGGCCACGTTGTGGCAGATGCAGGGTGTGTGGTGAGCCATTGTGCCCTGCATTATGTGGGTTGGCATTGCAGGCTGCTGGCCTGTCCCCTCAGCCCAGGAAGGAGCGAAGCCATGCCCAGGGCCTGCTTCAGGCCCTTTATTCTTTTTCTTCCACAGAAAACTAGTCCCTTCCCTCTGAATCCCAGGTCATCTGCAGGGGCCTATCTATTCCTTACGGGTTTCCACTCTGCAAGCCACATGCCTCAGAGCCATACCCTTCTCCAGGGCCTCTCACAGTAGCCAGCCTGCTTCCTGTAGCTCTTCCCCCTTGAGCTAGGGTTCCCTGCCAGTGCCTGCCTGCTCCCAGCAGCTTTCTCCCTAGCTGGCTTTTATAATCGTCTCATTCCTGGCAGATCAGTCTCAGCTGGGCGGGAGCTGATGTGTCACAGGTGAGGCTCGGCCCCCTCTTACAGGGCCAGCCACCTTGGGGCAGCATCCTGTCCTAATTGTGCTGCATTTTGAGAGAGAGTGTGGTTTGACAATGGAAGAAGTAGAAGCCAGAAAATCTGATACTGGTCTCCCGATGGGCCTGGAGTAAGCCAATGACCCCCCGCCTCAGTTTCCGCATCTGGGGAATAGGTGTATTAATGATGCTTCCTAACATCCCAAGGAACTTTGGATATGTCATGTTTGCCAAGGCCTATACAAAATGCAGATTACTGTTGTTCCCTCTTTAACTTCAGGGTCAATTTTTGCTAGCCCCAAAAATTTTCTTGGGCTTTTCATTGTCTGAATCAAATCTGATGCACTAAAGACCAAACAGATACAGGGTTTTATTGTCGTATTATTCCATTACTTTAAATGACTAATCTGCTAGAAGTACCTTTCACAAGGAGTAAATCTGATCTGCATTCAGTGCAAAGGTGTGATTATCTATTGCAGGCCAGATTTACTTCTTTCCAAAGGCAAATGGCCCAACTGGGTTTTGTATTGGTGCTACCCCCAGGGAATGCCGACCTGTGATTTAACCTAACAAACCATTCTCCCCTTCATTACTGCCTTACATTGCAGCTGGGCCACTGCCCTGACAAGGGAATGCTGTAATCTTTCAGATTTTGCTAATTTTGCAGGTCTTTGTTTGGATTATATGGCCTCCTTTGAGAGATTCACTTAGCATAACAGGAGATCAAAAGAAGGCACCAAACACTAAACAAGAGCTCTCCCGAATACTGCGTTTAAAGCAGCGTAAGAACTGGAGCATAAAAACGCACTTTGGCTGAAACTTGGCAGCTTGAAAGCAAGTGATTTTGCTCAGGGCTTGCATGGGATTCTACTGAAACATCAATAGCTTTCTGTCTGTCTGGTTTTCTGTCTTTCTTTCCATTGACACATCCCACAGGTCCATGTTCTCCGATAGGTGACTCTTGTGGGGAAAATGATGTGGACTATAAACCTTTGGCAATATCTGTAAATGCAGAGGACCTACTGAATTTGGTCTGGCTTGTGCTATGGGCCAGTTCTTGCTCTGGGTGTACATGGGAGCCCCATGCCCACATCCAGGGACAGTATCTGGTCCACTGGGTTTTGTGTGTTAGGCTGAGCTTTTCAAAGGGGCCTACCTCCCTCTGAAAGTCGCTGACAGCCCAATTGATTGCACCTTTCAAAGAGGCCAACCAGAGGCAATGCTAGAGAGCACTGGAATAAACTGCTGCAACTTAAAAGACCAATGAATTAGGGCCAGTTAGAGCAGGTGGTCACTACAGCCATAAAGAGGGGGCGGTGATTCCACTGCTCAGGGAGGAAGGACGTTTGGGCTTGAACCTGCCCTGGGGGTTTCAGGATTCAGGGGCGAGGCACAGAGCTAACTGTACCAGCGCAGGCAGGTCAAGCAGCATCGCCTGCTTGAAGCAGCTGCCGGCCAAATCGGTATAAACCACAGCTTTGCCTGTCTCCGCGCATTGATGCATCAATGTGGCATCTGGCCCCTGTTGTTTGCAAGGGAGGCAGCTCCCCGGTGCAGACAAGGCCTTAGGAGCAGCTTGGAGACTGAGAAGGTAAAATCAGAGCACAGGTGGAGGAGGCCACTGTGCAGTGCTCTAAAAGTGAGGGTCGGGATCTTGACTCTCACCGTGGGCAGTGCAGCTGCTGGGGAGGACGGGGCTGAGCAGCAGCTGTCTGGTAGGCTGGCGAGAAGCAAGGTGAGTAGCACGGAGGCTAAAGAGGAGGGGCTGCAAAGGGTTTGGAAAAGACAGAGCTCTTAGAGATGTCGGAGCTGCAGAGGTGGTGGCAGGATTGGGCAGGGCAAAGAGGTTACTCTAACCCTGCTTTCAGGCCTGGCTGATGGGGAGTCTCATGAGATTGGGAAGCCAGTTCCTCTTGGCTGTCCCATTCCGGTCTAGAGACCCTGCCATCTCAAACGCCGTACAGAACAGTGAATCCCAGATCCCTGGACATCAGCAATGACAAAGGCCAGCAGTGTTGGGGCATCTAGACCCAGATCCTCCAAGGTATTTGGGTTCCTAATTCCCATGGAAATCAGTGGGAGTTAGGTACCAAGAACCTTTGAGGGTCTGGGCCATACCTGGTCTTGGGCTGCTTCTCCAGCTTGTAGAGCAGTGATACTCAGGCTGAGGGTTGGGAGCCACAAGGGGATCTTTAATGTGTCTGCTTTGAGGCACGTGAAGTTAAAACACTGTGTGATTTAATTATTAACCAATCGGGATGCTTTTACTTTGTTACTAACCAGCTGTAGAATACTTGGTCATTTTGCTGTGAGAATTCTATATATACATAATAGTAGATGCAACAATGAATTCACGCTACGGTGGCTCTTTTGGATCATGCTGATCGTTAATTTGGTTCCTGCACCAGTGAGTCTGAGTGCCACTGTCTCCGTGGCAAGAGTTAACGGCAACACTCCTCCTGAATTTTGTGGGGAAAGGACTTTAGGGAGAGACAAAGGAGGCCTGGTTTGCTGAGCATCGTTGGCTTCTGTGCTACCGGCCACGTGGGAGATACTACCATTCAGGCAGCAAAGGAGCAGCACACCTGTTCTCGGTCTGCGTGGTAACGGGTTTGGAGATCGGGCTGAGGCACACTGCTCAGAGATTAGCTAATGGGTGGTGTGGGGAAAGGACAATGCAGGCAGAGTAACTTTTTGTGCCAAATGAAAGTTGAATGTTTCAAAGCGCTGAACACAGAGATGCTGAAACAGCAGAATCTGCAGCCCAGTGAATCAGGCAGTAGAGCTTGGATCCTCTTTCATTTCCCTATGGCTGAGCACCTGGCCCAACTGGGCCCTGGTGGCACTCACTCGTGCTGGGAGCTAGATCCTGCCTGGGGAGCTGCCACTTCGCTCCCGCTTCGGTCAAGTGGGAAGTGTCTCAGTTAGTACGGTAGCTGCCCTCCTGCTTCCCAAAATGCGTGCAGTTATCCGGGTCAGGGAAGTGGCCCTGTGGAAGTGATGAGCTCCCCCGATGAGTTATGAGTTATACAGCAGTGTAGTTGTGCCTGGGCTTTTCATGTACATCGGCACAGCAGTTAAACACCTGTGGCTGGCCTAGGTCGGCTGGCTCGAGCTTCAGGGCTGTAAAACTGCAGTGTAGACACCTGAACTCTGGGCCCCCAGGAGCGGGGAAGGGTCCCAGAACCTGGATCCCAACCCAAACACCTATGCAGCATTTTTCGCCCTGTGAACCCAAGTCAGCTGACCTGGGCCAGCTGCAGCCCCGCCATGGGTCGTTTTATTCCATTGTAGTCGGACACATCAAATGGCAGAGTCCTGCCTGGGGAGCCAGCTGTCTGAATTAGGTGAACAGGTTCTGGGGTCCCAGTAGTTGAGTTTTCAAGTAACTTGATGCAGTTTCGAACTTGTCAGTGTGGCACACCTGACCCAGTTTCTAGGCACGAGCTGTGCGTCCTTTCTGTTTCCCACTCTCATTGCTGGCAGTCAGGGTGCTGGAACTGAAATATTACTGATGATATGAGGAGCAAAGCAGGTCACATCAGGCCTTGGGGTAAGCAGGCACAGCTGCTGTTGACTCCAGAGGGAGATGGACTCGCTTACACCAGATCCAGATTACCTATCGGGAGGGATGCAGACTCTTCAGTGCTAGGCTGGTGCGTGCAGTGTGACTCAGGTTACATAGCGAACATGCGGTCACAGCACCGAGGTGCCATTTCTGGCAGTAACCAACACGAGTGGGGCCGTAGGAAGAGAGCTGGGGTTTGGGTGACTTGGCCGCTCTCCCCCGCTTTGAAACTGCCTTACGATGGGCACCAGAGTTGGGTGTGTCCAGTATAAATGGTATGATCCATCAGTGTGGCGAATGGCAACCTGCTCAAGGTTTGAGGCCTGATCCACAGCACAGTGAAATCAGTGGAAAGATTCTCACTCACATCAAAAGCTTTCAATCGGACCTCTTTCGGAGGAGAAAGTTACTGGATGAGAATAAGACCTCTGGGGAAGTTGACAGCTGCAGACTTTCCTCCTGCAGTGGGGCAAAGCTGATGGAGAGGAGGCTGTATTTCTGGATTTGTGGTGTGTGGATGCAGTGACCTGGAGTGTGACTAATGAAAAAATCAGTTGCTGATAAGCTCTTTCCAAACCAGAGAACAAGGGGGTGGGGGGATTTGGGGTTGGCCATTGAATTTTGGCAAAATGACATCTGCTTTCACTTCCTTATTTTTGGCCTAGAGTGGATTAGTGTCACTCAGAATGAAACCTGAAAATCCCCACTGACAAACTCGGTTCTTCTTCAAGTGCTTGCTCATATCCATTCCAGTAGGTGTACGCGCTGCGCGTGCATGTTCGTCAGAAAACTTTTACCCTAGCAACTCCAGTGGGCCGGCAGGTCGCCCCCTAGAGTGGCGCCACTATGGCGGGTGATGTATACCCCTGCCGGCCCGCCCACTCCTCAGTTCCTTCTTGCACCGTGATCGGTCGTTGGAACTGTGGAGCACGGCATAGCTGACCTCCACATCCCTAGCTTCTCTTGTCAGTCGTTACTGTTCTAGTTAGTTAGCTATAGGTATAACATACTGTAGTTGTGTTAGAGTTAGAGTTAGAGTTATAGTTGTGTATATATTTATACTTCGTTATCGGGTAGGGGCTCTACTCTCCCACGCCCGGCGCCAGGCTGATGCCTGGTTCGCCGGATTCAAGGCGTGCTCGACTTGTAAGAAGCGATGCCCACCGTGATCCCACGACGCCTGCCTCAAGTGCCTGGGGGAATCACATATCTCAGATAAGTGCGCATCTGTAAATCTTTCCGTCGCGACGAAAGGGAGTGAGACCAGCGCCTCAGGACGCTCCTTATGAAGCGGCACTTCACCCGCGCCTCCGCACGAGCGCGGCTCCGGCACCGGACCCTCGGCACCGCGAAGACGCACCGGCACGGGCCTTCTCTGCACCGGCTCCCGGGAAGAGGCCCTCCCGTCTCACCCGGCTAGCGGCCCCGTAAGAGGCACCGCTGCCGACGCCGGCCGTGCTGGCTGTGCAAGGGCTTCATTGACTCGGGCCGGCGGGTCCGTCGAGTCCGATCCCTCCCAGCTCCCGCCAGATCTGGGGGTAGAGCTGATTACCTCGTCCACGCCCGAGACTTTCTGTGTGCAGCGGGACCTGATTGCTCTAACTGAGCCTGGGCTGCCCAACCCCCGGCACGTGTGCGGTTGTGGTCTCCAGGCCAGCCAACCCCTGATGAGGGCACCGTCCCCGGATTCTCAGACCCGGCGCCCCTCAGATCCGGCACCGATCGTGATCCCGGCACCGATCCCGAGGGAGGTCTTCCTCGCGGCGCCGCTCGCAGTCCCGTACCGCTCTCCTAGCGCACCGGTCGTACTCGCGGCACCAGTCATCATCGCGCCGATCCAGATACTCCCGGCACCGCTCCGGGTCCAGCCACCGCTACCGGCGCCGCAACTCAGGAGCCGCTCACGGCACCGCAGGTCCACATCCCGTCGACCTCCGCACCGCGCTGTCGCAGGTCCCGGTCCCGGCACGGTATGACTCACGGCACCGATCTCGGCACGCGGAGGTCGTCGCCATCAAGGGAGCTGGATTCTCGCTATCCTCCTCGGCCCACCATGGCCCTCCCGACAAGGCTCTGTATCCTCTCGAACTGACAGCATCTATTTGGACTCTGAAAGACCTGCCGCTATCTTTCCGGAAGGTCACAGGAAGCAGGCCACAACACTGGGTTTTGGACCCTGGACTACCATCAAGCCAGGCCCTCAGCAGTTCCCTCACGTGCGCCTGACCGAGCGGAGGCTCCAGAGGCTGCAGCGTCATGGCCCCCACCATCCCTGAGGAAAGCCGACCGTCCCATTCGTGGCTGCGGAAATCCCTCAGGAGCCTGAACCGTACTCCCAGCTGCGGAGCTACAGACCCACTCTTGCCAGGATCTCTTCATCTTCCTCCCCTGATGACAGTAGGCGGGAATGACATCCATGGGCCCACCCCCCTGGACCTGAGGCGCACCAAGACCTCCTCAGACGAGTGGCGCTGAACATGAACCTTCAGGCCGAGGAGGTCTCCGCGATTGAGGACCCTGTGTGCAGTATACTCACGTTGACGCACCCACTCGTGTTGCCTGCCCTTATAAAAAACGATACAGAGCAACGCAACACCATCTGGCAATCACCGGCCTCCGTTCCCCACAACCGAGGGGTAGACGTAAATACATTGTCCTATCTAAAGACTCCGACTACCTATTTGTCCACCCGCGCCCATGCTCCCTCGTCGTTCAGTCTGTGAACGAGAGGCGAACGTCATGGGCAAGAAGCGCCAGCCCCCAAGTCCAAGGAGGGAAGAGGATGGACCTACTGGGCCGCAAGGTCTATTCTGCGGGGAGCTTGCAGCTGCGGTTTCTAACCAGCAAGCTCTACTCAGCCGCTACTCCTTTAACACCTGGACAGCGGCTGATAATTCAAAGAGCTCCTCCCGCAAGGAATTCGTCAGGAGTTCGTCACCTTCTGGACGAAGGAAGAAAGTTGCCACGACATTCTTGCAGGCGGCACTGGACGCGGCCGACTCTGCCGCCAGAACTCTGGCCTCCGGGTCACGATGCGTCGTATCTCCTGGCTGCAGGTCTTGGCCTTCCTCCGACCCAACATACCATCCAGGATCTCCGTTGAGGCCAGGGCCTTATTCTCGGATAAGACTGACCCGCGGCTGCAAAGCCTGAAAGATAACAGGTTCATTATGCGGGCTCTTGGAATGCATAAGCCCGTGACACAGCGTAGACCTTCGCCCGCAACTACAACAACATCGTAGGCCTTTCCCCCGGCAGACAGAGACAGACTCTTTCAGGCGCCGCAATAAATGGCAGGCGCAGACAGTCGGTAACACGGGGGTCAAGGCCAAGGGACCACGCCTTCTTCCGGCTCGAAGCCCTATTTTGAGATGCGCCCGAGGGCGATGTACCAGTTTCCTCCGTGAACCGCTTCCACCCTTCTCCGACCGCCTCTCCTACTTCCTCCCCGCATGGCGCCGGCTCACTTCAGACGTTGGGTCCTCCGCACGCTGCGGTTGGATACCACCTGCCGTTTGCCTCGTACCTACCTTCCCGCCCCCTCCCTCATCCTCTTCAGGGACCACTCTCTCGAGCAGATCCTCCTCCAGGAGGTCGAACGCTCCTCGACAAAGGTGCCATTCAGGAGGTTCCGCAAAACGAGAAGGGCGAGGGTTCTACTCCCGCTACTCTTGATTCCAGGCAAAGGAGGTGACCCATCCTCGACCTCGCGGACTCAACAAAATATTACTGAAGTTGAAATTCCGCATGGTTTCCTTGGGACCATTACCATCCTAGATCCTGGAGACTGGTTATGCCGCCTTGACATGCAAGACGCCTATTTTCATGTCGCCATTTTTCCGCCCCATCGGAGATTCTTGTGCTTTCTCATAGGCAGCCGTCATTATCAGTTCACGGTCCTCCCGTTCGGCCTCTCATCGGCCCCGAGATGTTCACGAAGTGCATGGCCATAGTCGTCGCCTTCCTTCGCGCAGCTGGGTGCACGTATTACCCTACCTCGACGACTGGCTTATCCGAGGCCGTCAGCAAGCCAGGTGCTCTCCCACGTCTACATGATCAGCCGCCTTTTCGCGAACCTAGGCCTGATGCTAAACGTGGAAGTCATTCTGTCCCCTACCAAGGATAGAATTTATCGGCGTCGTCCTGGACTCGGCCACAGCCTCTTCCCTTGTCCCGTTTCCAGGCTTTGACGGACATCATCCGGAGGGATCATCCGGAGGCAGCACCTCTAACTTCTACTCGCACCTGCCTGACATCTTGGCCACATGGCGGCCTGCACTTTCGTACGGAGCACGCCAGGCTACGGCTCAGACCTCTGCAGTCGTGGCTCATTCCTGCTACGCCTAGCCAGGCGACCATTGGATACAGTCGTCACAGTCCCAGAGGACGTACTCTTCCCCTCAATGGTGGCTGGAGGAGTCCGTCGTCTGGTGTGGGCGCCCCTTCCTCCTCCACAGCCCTCGATGTCCCTCACTACGGACGCATCGGACTTGGGATGGGAGCTCCTTGGGCCGTTGAGGCGCAGGGTCGCTGGTCTCTCCCCGATCTGCTTCTCCTATCAACGTCCGAGAATTGAGAGCGGTCCGCCTTGAACAGGGCCTCACCCTCCCTGACTGAACTAACCTCGTTATCTCTAGCTTGCTTGCTAGCATATATATACCTGCCCCTGGAAATTTCCACTACCTGCGTCTGACGAAGTGGGTATTCACCCACGAAAGCTCACGCTCCAAAACCTCTGTTAGTCTATGAGGTGCCACAGGATTCTCTGCTGCTTTCACAAGCCATTCCTAGTATGCTCTGCAATATGAAAGATGTGTTCTACCTGGACTTCCTGGCTATTACACAACATTTTGCAGTATGCATACAATTCACACACTTGACACACACAATTCCTGTGTCTATTTGCTTCACAAGTGCCAATTAACATTTCGCTGCTTTCCTTTTCTATATTGCTTAGATTTTAAGGACTTATATTTGCATGAGTTTCCAAGAGTCTCTGTTCTCCCTGTCAGGCACCTTATTCCAATAACCCCAGTCCCTCACCTTTGGGATGAGGAGGCCAGGCCATGAATCTTTCTTTGGCCTAGCACAGGGGTCAGCAACCTATGGCATGAGTGCCAAAGACAGCATACGAGCCAATTTTTAATGTCACACTGCTGCCTGCTGGAGTCCCGGAGTCCCAGCAGGCAGCAGCATGCCATTAAAAATCCTGCCCTGCCCAGCCTGCCCCAGCCCGCCCTTCTCCCCCCACCCTTCCCCCTCCCATGGGGGCAGAGGCCAGACACTTGGTCCTGCCGGCTCCCTTGCCTCTTCCCACAGTGTGCTGGGTTCCTGCCCCTCCTCCTCCTCTCCGTCCCTCCCTCCCTGCCAGCCAATCAGCTGATGGCCTTTGCGAGGGAGTGGGTGGGAGAGGAGTGGAGTCAGCGTGCGGGAGGCAGAGAAGAAGCAGGGGCAGGGCCTTAGGGAAGGGGGGGTGGAATAGAGGCATATCACCTCCAGCCCCCTGCTGTGAGCACCTCACACCCCCAGCACTCTCCCCTGACCCCTATACACACACACACACCCAGCACTCTGCCCTGACCCCCCCGACACACACAGCCCTCTGCCCTGAGCCCTGCAGCCCCACACACACCCCATGCCTCTACCCTGAGCCCTGTACCCCCCTCACACACACCCAGCCCTCTGCTTGACTCCTTCACCCCCCCTTGACCCCAGCCCTGATTGGCACCCCCCCACATACCCAGCCCCCCCAAGCACCTCTAACTTCTACTCGCACCTGCCTGAAACATCTCTTGGCGGCCACAGCGTGCCTGCCTGTTCGTGGACGGAGCGCCAGGCTCTATCGGCTCAGACCTCTGCAGTCGTGGCTCATTCTCTCAGCTACCGCCTAGCCAGGGCGACCATTGGATACATGTCACGTCCCAGAGGCGTACTCATTCTCCCTCCAGATGGTGGCTGGAGGAGTCCGTCTCTGTGTGGGGCCGCGCCATCAGTCCATCCTCCACAGCCCTCGATTACTACTACGGCACGCATCGGATTGGGATGGGAGCTGCACCTTGGCGTTGAGGACGCAGGGTCGCTGGTCTCCACCGATCGCTTCTCCATATCAACCCCGAGAAATTGGAGCGGTCCGCTACTTGCTTGTCCAGCTTCCAATCGGCAGATCCGAGCCAGACTGTGTCTCAGTTCATCAGACAACACCACAGCGTGTACTATGTCAACAACAGGGCGGAGAGAGATCTCCTCATTCTTCTCGTGTGAGGCCATAATTTTTGGCGACTTTTTGCATAAGCCCACTCAGTCACCTAGTTCGCTTCCTTTCTCCCCGGCGGACGCGCAATACCTGGCGGACCATCTCAAGTCGGTCTTTCAGCTCCACGAAATGGTCCCTTCGCCCGGTACGTTGACCCTTAACACTCTCCCCAGGTCGGGGGCATCCCCACATGGACCTTTTTGATCTCGCGCCACGAACAGGAAGTGTCGATGTTTGCTCCTTCCAAGAGCGCGAGCGGGCGCTCGGTAGCGGATGCTCTTCCTATTCCGTGGGGAACGTACCTCTTTTATGCCTTCCTCCGTTCCCATTGATCCTCAAGGTCCTTCTGAAGGGCGCGCAGGGACAGGGCCCGCTTGATTCTTCATTGCCTCGGCATGGCCACGTCAGCATTGGTCTCTCTGCTGGACTGTCGGTGGTGGACCCTGTTCCCCTGCCTCTTCACCTGGACCTGATACGCAGGACACGGCCGCTTTGTCACCCGGACCTTCAGTCCCTTCACCTCTCGGCGTGGCTGCCCTGCGTGCTAACTGTGGTCCGAATTGCACTGCTCTTCCCCAGTGAGGCAAGTACTTCTAGAAAGTCGAAAGCATTACGAGGACACGTACATAGCAGTGAGCGTTTCAGTGCTGCTGTGTGCGAAAAGCGCTTCACCCTGCTGATGTTCCATTCGATCGTCTGGACTACCTGTGGTCGCTCAAACAACAGGCCTGCTATAGCCTCTTTCCGGGTTCACTTGGCGGCCATCTCCACTTTCACCAAGGGAGCGAGGCCATTCTGTCTTTTCACACCCACTGGTGACTAGATCCTCAAAGGGCTTGGAGCGCCTTTACCCCAAGTCCGTCATCCAGCCCCTCCTGGGATCTCAACCGGTAGTGTTGTCTCGTCTTATGTCCCCCCCGTTTGAACCACTGGCTACATGTTCCCTCCTCTTATTTGTCCTGGAAAACGCATTCCTGGTGGCCGTCACATCCGCTAGGCGCATATCAGAGCTGCGCGCACTCGTCGTGGACCCCCCGTACACGGTGTTCCATCGAGACAAGGTGCAACTGAGGGCCACGCCCTGCATTCCTCCCAAGGTTGTCTGGCCTTCCACGTTAACCAGACATATTCCTCCCTATTCTTTCCCAAACCTTCATTCATCTCGTAGGGGGACAAACAATTGCACTGCCTAGATGTGCGCAGGGCGCTCGCCTTTATAGAGAAAGAACCAAGCCGTTCGCAAGTCCACTCAGCTCTTTGTCGCAATAGTGAACGGCTCAAGGGGTTTGCCAGTCTCCTCACAGAGGATCTCCTCATGGGTGAGGTCCTGCATCAGAAACATGTTATGACTGGCCCTATCTCCCTTCGGGGCTGTAAACTGCGCACTCTACTATGAGCCCAGGCATCGTCAATGGCGTTCCTCGCACGAGTTCCCGTCCAGGAATCTGTTAGGCAGCGACCTGGGTCCTCCGTGCAACCTTCGCTACCCATTATGCCCTAGTCCAGCAGTCCAGGGATGATGCGGCCTTCGCTCTGCCGTTTGCGCACTGTGACCTCTCACTCCGACCCCACCACTAGGTAAGGCTTGGGAATCACCTACTGGAATGGATATGAGCAAGCACTTGAAGAAGAAAACCAGTTACTCACCTTGTAACTCTTGTTTCTTCGAGATAGTGTTGCTCATATCCATTCCACACCCGCCCTCCTTCCCCACTGTCGGGATAGCCGGCAAGAAGGAACTGAAGAGCGGGCAGGCGGCAGGGGTATATATCACCCGCCATAGTGGCGCCACTCTAGGGGGCGACCTGCCGACCGCTCTTGGACCTGAGTTTGCTTTGAACCCCAGCATGAAGGATGTAAGTGTGACCATTGGAGGAGCCCGTCTGGTTAGCTGGGGTAGTGCTTGTTTACAGCTGGGCAGCATTCTTGCTGTCTCCAGCCAAATATGGACGGCTCCACCCACTGCTTGGCCAAGTACGACCTACCTGAGTCTTGGGTGTGGGTCTAGTGTGCCACACCAGCCGCCGCTCCTCACTTGGCTCTTTCTGCAGGGGACAGACTAGCCAGGCATAGCAGCGGGAATAAGCTGCAGTGTTCCATGAGCTGCAGTAACTTGCTGCCTCCCACCCAGAGCAAGAGGGCAGAAGGGAATAAATTATGTCTGAGGCCCAGTGCCCTCTCTGGGGTGCTGCTTACACAGGGTCCCTTTTCAGGGCGCTGCATGCAAGAGAGCATTATTCCTATGGAGGGAGGGGGCACCTTTTAATGGGAGTGAAACTTCAGCATTCGTTATGAGGCTAAACCCATAATACTTGGGAGGTGTTTGGATATGGTAGTGATGGTGGGCCCCTATGGGCAGGGGGATGGCTGTGCCAGAAGGAAGTTGCATGGAGTTGTTCTGGGTTTATGCCAGTGTAACTTGGGGCAGAATCTGGCCCGCAGTCCTTGCAAAGTCGTGTTTGTCAGTCAGTACCCCCCTACCCCCTTGCACTTGCACTGTTCTGTTTCACTGTTAGCTTCTCTGGCTGCTAAGAAGGTGTAGTAACGGGCCTGAATGCTTTCACTCTTACCTTGGTTTCCTGGTTAAGAGCTTTAGTGTTGCTAACAGGGTATTTTTAGTTTCCAGACAAGAGCAGACTTTTAAATTACAGTTCTGTTCCTTCCCAATGGTGTATAGGCTGAGCGTGTGTGTGTGTGTGTGTGTGTGTGTGTGTGTGTACACACACTGTACATTGACCAGAGCCAGAAGGGAATGGGATGAACTGTGTTTTCTGCATTTCCTATGGTTCTGTCTACCCCATTAAACATTTATATCCCTAAATTGAAGAATCAAATCGTAGAATAATAGACTGGAAGGGACCTTGAGAGGTGATCTAGTCCAGGCCCCTGCACTCAAAGCAGGACTAAATATTATCTGGACCATCCCTAACAGGTGTTTGTCCAATTTGCTCTTAAAAATCCCCAATGATGGAGATTCCACAACCTCCCTAGGCAATTTATTCCAGTGCTTAAAACCACTCTGCCAGTTAGGACGTTTTTCCTAATGTTTCTTTTTCCAAAAGGAAAAATGACACTTAGACATTAGAGATGTAAAAGACCTACCAGTCATTGCTTGACTCATTTAAAACCGGGTAGCGCAGAGCACAGGTGAGAATATAAAGTACGGAAAAATCAGATATTGGAGGCGAGAATCTAGCAGGTCTGTTTCATCTCCATCCTCTGTGATTCCCCACCCCTGCTGGAGCAAAACTTCTCCTGTTGGTCTGTTCTCTGATCAAGCCTGCTATCTGGTTGAGTATATAAATGTCCTAAGCAATGAGGCTTCCATTGTGTCTTTTGGGAAACCCATCCCACCATCAAATGAGACCTTGCTGGGAATGGACAGGAAGCAGAATGCACAGGATCCCTGCTCGTAGAGTCACTTTGTATCTCTACTATTGATTGGATTTAGTTGTATGCTTAGGACGTCCTACGTGGGTTGATGGGGAATGTGCATGGATGAAGTGGTGGAGCTCTGGGGCAGGCAGGTTGCTTCCAGTCAGGATGCGGTCCAGCAATATCTCAACAAATACTAGGAGGACTTAATGTGTAACACCTTCCCAGTGGGCCGCTGTCCACATAGCTGTAAAACCCATCTGAATCGGTGCTCCCCATGTTGATAGCTTTCATGGAGGGGCCCTGGATTCTGTGGCTCAGAGATGCTGAGTGTGGACCCCCTCTAGAGGTGGTTCCCCTGTGTCAGGTTTGGAGTACGGCGTGAGGCTGGGTTGGGATGTCTGTACTGACACACTGAACACTCCTGGACTCAATTTTCCCCTGTGCCTGAATTCCACCTCCCTGTGGCCTCTAACTTAGCACCACCTCTACTGAAGAATTAGTTGAGCTCCCTCTCCCGCCACATCCCCTCCTCTGGGTGGGGTGCTGGGGAAGGAGTCGTGTCCGGCTTTCTGCCAGTAAGGTGTTTCTGTCAGCCAGGGGAATTCTCCACGGGTCATTTGTGGCCAGAGGTTGCACCGTGTGAGTGGCTCCATGTGACCAGATCGTACCAGAGAATCCAGGGCTCCGTGCTCTGTAGAGAGAGAGAGGGCTGTGGTCCGTAGGCAGCACCTGAAGTCACCAAACCCTCACTTGATGTTGGTGAAGGGCTCTGAAGATTGAAAGCGTTGTACAGCCATCACGAAAATCCAGTTTCCCTCCATGTTTCAGGCTGGGCTTCCAAAGAAATGGCCCCCAATTCTTGAGAGAGAGAGAGAGAGTGTGAGTAGGGGGAGGGGGAGGGGAGGGGGGGGGAGGAAGCTTGCCAGCACCTAGTGTTGACACTTTCAGTTTGCTCTTACATGTCAGGATGCAAAAGGTTGACTCTGTTCCCTCAGGAACAGCTCTTATGGATTGTTTTTTTCCTCTCTGATTGTGTATGTGTGTGTTTTTTCCTCTCCCTCTCATCCTTCCTGATTGAGATGTACCAGAGTGTAGAAGGCTCAAGAAAAATCACCATGAAATTTTTGTGGAAATAGTGGGACTTTTAGTATTGAGCAGTTTTGGTAGTATTGGGTATTTTTTGAGATGCTCTAACCTACCCACGGGAGAAACCAGCCGTATTCTGCTCCTTATCCCTGGAGACTGTTTGCAGAGCTTTGGCACTGAAGTTTCATTAATTTTGCTGTGTTCACTCAAGTGCTACTCTCCTTCAGCTGGGAATTACTTGGAGGTACTTGTGGTTTTGGGCAATTCTTTTCTGAAACAAAATGCTTTAAGCCTTGACTGTAATGCAGTTGGAATCTCGCGTCTCTGTTTTCCTCGTGCCCTTTGCATGTCTTGTCTGTTTAGGTTGCAGGCTCTTCAGGGCCGGGACCGCCTCTCGTGGGGCTGGTGCAAAGGGATTTCAATAGCCTTTGGGGGGTGTTTTAACAGTGCCTGCACATTGGGCTCGAATCTCATTTGGGGCTTCCAGGCGCTACTTTAATGCGGATAATGATGGTAGTGATCATGCGGCTGGGATTGTGAAATGCATGTCTTGGTGAATTTTTTCCTTCCCTCTAACCTTGCTGTTCTAGAAGAAACTCCAACGATGTTATGGGTTTGCAGCTTCCAAAGCCTTCAGTGGGAGGCGCTAGCACACACCTGACAGCAGGCATTGATCTTAGGGTAGATTTTCAAAAGAGCTTCTGTTTTTTGCACACATAGTTCTACTCACAGAATCATTTTGCATGTACATCTGCCCACGTGCCTTAGGTGCTTATCTGTCTCTGTCTCCATAGTATCTGAGCGCCTATCCTCACAGCTCCTCTGCGAGGTAAGGCAGGGTACTTGTCCCCATTGTACAGAGGGGGATTTTAGGGACAAGAAGATGAAATGACTTGCTCAAGGTCACCCAGGGAGGCTGTGGCGCAGCAGGGAATTGAACCTGCGTCCTCCACATGATGAGTTAGCTCCCTAGCCATTGGCTGATCTTCCCCTCTGTATACATGCAGCCTTATGGTTGCTGGCCTCATTCTCCTCTCTCCTATGGAGGTGTGAATTGGAAGTAACTCAGCTGAAGCAAATAGAAAGACACTGGGGTAAAAGTAGTGAAACAAAGAGGAGAACGGAGCCTGGTGTCTGGAAAACTGAGCCCCTGCTTCATCGTTATGGTTGGATGGGCTAGTTCCAGCGTCAGTAGTTAGGATGTGTTTACACTGCAGTGGGAGGGGTGGTTGTAGCCCGGACAGGCGTACCTGCGCTAGCTGTAACTGCACTTACACAGCTGAGAATAGCAGCGGAGACATGGTGGCATGGACTCCTGGTGCAGGCTGGCCATGCAAGTATGGATGCAGGGTTCCAGGTGCACTCGGACAGCTTGTGATATTTATAGCCATGCTGGCTAGATGTAAGCTAGCATGGGTATGTCTGCCTGCCTACCTAAGCTGCAAGGCCACCTCTGATTGCAGTGTAGACTTACCCAAAGTGCATGCATTGTCTTTCTAACCAGATGTTCTTAAACTCTGCTGATAAAGACAGTGAATGAAGTAGGGGGAAATCCTTCTTGAGAGTAACAATCTACAGGAGGAAATGTCATCCAGTGGTTAGATCGGGGACGTGGGGATTCTACTCCCGCTTTGTGTCCTTTGGGGAGTTCATTGCCGTCTCTGTGCGCCTCAGTTTCCTTACGTGTATCTCATCCCATATCTCCTAGCAGAACCTCATCTGCCTTGTTGGGGAGGCGGTGGCGGGGATTTTGATTAATAAATGGATGTGTGTAAAGTGTTTGGAGATACTCAGTGCTTCGGAAAAGCAAAGTCCCACTCGGAGAGGGACCTTTAGGACAAGGACATCGTGGAAGTTTTCCAACTCTAAGAACAAAATCCCCTCTGTTAAGGGCACTTGATTTGAGCTTCCTCGTTCTTTCTGGTCCCCAGCCCTGTGCAACTTATTCTAACAAACCCCACTACTGTTCTCAGCGGCTTGGCTTCTGTTCAGCCCAACAAGCCATTGGGAGAAGGACTTAAGGAGCTGCTCTGTCTGGGGCTGTTTTCTGATCTCCCCCTCTCACTTAACCTTTCAGGAACAGAAGTTTTGCCAGCGCTATGACCAGCTGATGGAAGCCTGGGAAAAGAAAGTGGAGCGCATTGAAAATAATCCCCGGCGCCGTGCCAAGGAGAGCAAAGTGCGGGAGTACTATGAGAAGCAGTTCCCAGAAATCCGGAAGCAGCGAGAACTGCAGGAGCGCATGCAGAGGTTAGAGGAGAAGCAGTAGGAAGAGGCTAGGCAGCCTTCCTCCTTTGCCTTTAGGGGGCTGGGGTTCAAAGATGGTTTTAAATTGCTGGGCGTGGTTCCTTGGTAAACAAACCTCCTCCTTCTCCTGCAATGGAATGGCTGTTAGATGCACAAACCACAGAGCCCCATGAACAAATAACTTGGCTGCTTTCTCCCCAAGGGGGATCGGCCTAGCTCAGACTGTCTACAGAGGAGGAGGAATTTCAAGAACCCAGATCTCCATTTTTCCTGTGTTGTTAAATTTCCTGGCTGGCCACATCATAACGCATGGGGTTAGTTCCTTACTATGAACATGTGACTGGGAGAGGGTATACCTGGTCCCATTACTAGGAGACTCAAATCAAGGTGGACAGACCCAGTCTAATTATTTTGTCACATAAATAGTTAAAAACAGAACTAGGCACAGAAGCCAAGCATCTGCAGAACGTGTAGAAAAGATTTAAAGACGTTACTCTCTCGCTCCATTCATATGATCAGCATTGTCCACCACCACTCCCATCCCCACAGCTCATTTACCTCTCCTCAACTCATAGAATCATAGACTATCAGGGTTGGAAGGGACCTCAGGAGGTCATCTAGTCCAACCCCCTGCTCAAAGCAGGACCAATCCCCAGACAGATTTTTACCCCAGTTCCCTAAATGGCCCCCTCAAGGATTGAGCTGACAACCCTGGGTTTAGCAGGCCAATGCTCAAACCACTGAGCTATCCCTGCCTCATCTTCAGAAGCGCTCTGAAGGTCAGGCTATTCCAGAGCAAAAGGAGGAGCAGCTGAGCAGGCAGTTGTTGGCTGAAGAAGCCTTAGCTAGTCAGGACTCAGACTGTTTAGTGTGGTGCTATATTCTGTGGGAGTTTTACCAGTGACCTCAGTGCGAGCAGAGTTGGCCACTTGTAAAAGTCCCACCCTACAGCTTCTTTATCTTTATCTTTTCTAAAAATATGTGTAGTTAAAGAAGAGCATAGGCTCTGTCCAGGAGTTTAGACCCCAGGTCTTAGCTGCTTCAAAACAAAAGCGTTTTAAAAAAAAATCTAATATTAACAGCCAGGTTTTCATGCTTTTAAAAAAAATTGTTAATGGAAACTTTCTTTGTCTGGGTCTAAGCATTTCCCTGCAGCATTTGCAGCCTGACCATAACCGCGGTGGCCAAGATGACCTGGAGCTAAGCAGAAGTGTAAGGGTGACTGGTTGATTGCAGTGTTCAGGATGAATGAAATGCAAACCTATAGTGGAAAGTCATATGGATTGTAAATATTCCTGGAGTTAATCTAAAGGTTTATCTACATGGAGGTGCAGCGTGTGGCAAGCCAGGGTGTGAATGCACAGCCCAGTAGCCTGCCTGGCCCTAAGTTGCCCGGTGGACACTGCTCCTGCGTACTGGAAATTCCCTAGCACGCTTTGACACACAGCTGCTTAGTGTGCAGCAGGCTAGCGCGCTGTAGATTTACACCCTGGCTTGCCGCACGCTAAGGGCTTGTCTACACCACGCATCTTTTAGTGACCAGGCTGTGTTGACACAGCCTGATTGTTAGAAGTCAGCGTGTGTAAATGCTCTTTTTCGGTACTTTGTTGGCACTTTTGCCAACAAAATACTTCCAGCGCCACGAGCAGGAGAGCGCTTCTGCCGACACAGACGTGTTCACACTGCCACTTGCGTCAGCAAAACTTTTGTCTTTCACGGGGACGCTTTTTTAAGTACCTGTGAAAGACAAAAGTTTTGTCGACAATTTTTCAGAGTAGACAAGCCCTGGTTCTCCCGGTAGACACAGGGGCATGGGTTGGGTTTGGTTTGGTTTTCTTTAATTGTAGGCCCCGACCCTACAAATGCTTCTGGTTGGGTGTGGTGTTGACTCCTGAGACTGCTCCCAGTGGAGTCAGTGGAGCTGCTCGTGGTAGTAAGCACTATACCCAGTAGTGAGTGTTTACACATTTGGATCCTAGGATTTTTTTTTAACCTGGATCTGCTCTGAAACATGGATTTTATGGACTGAGCTTGCTGCTAGTGTAGGTGGGTTTTGGAGTTAAACGGATAGCCGCAGAACGGCTTTGCAGTCGGGCAGCTCTGAGCCACATGTGCGATACCTTCCCTCTCACCTCAAAGGCAGGCTCTGATTCCTGTTTTGACTGCGCTGCCTTTCGAATGCGAGGAGTCCCGGGAAATGATGGAGGCGCGGTGCCAAGTACAGGTCGAGGCATACATTTTTCAGTGTTTCACTCCCATTTCCCAGCAGGGTAGGACAGAGGGGCAGCGGTCTCTCCATGTCGGCCGCACGCAGCGAACACGAAGTGTCCGAAATTATTGATGGGCTCTCGGAACAAGAGGTGAGACCAGGTCACCGTTTCTCCTTCCTTTTTTCCCCGCCCGCCCCATTCCCCCTTCCCTCTGGGGAACTCAGTGCAGTCACAACAGACCCCAATGGTGGAGCTGGTGTTGAATTCAATGAACGTCAGGCTGGGCTGTGTTTAGTAAACATTGTCATGCGCAGAATGTGATTCCCTGACACTTCTGTCAGGACCCTGAGCGGGGCTTGGGGGTGTTAGCAGAATCTGTGAGAGCAAGCAGCATCCCGTTGGAGTGCCCATCAGTGCTGACCTCATCTCACTTCCCATCCTTGTTGCAGGGAAGCAGTGGGATCTTTAAGAGGAATTCAAGTAATGAAATAACAGTCAAGGTGGCAGGGCATTTTGTGCACTCAAATGCATCTCAGGCCATGAACTCCAGCCAGTCATTATTCCTACAAACAGGTTACTCTTTGAAACTGAACTAGGGAGTGGGGGAACAGAGCCCCACAACAGCACAGGCTTGTGGATAATATTTTAATGGGAGATGCTGTTTCCCGAAGGGGATTCCTATGGGATGAATGGTTTGTACATCAGCCAGTCAGATTGACTCTCTGAGTGCTCTGATCATCTCAGGATGTCCCAGCAACATTGGCTTCTCCTGAATCTGGTTTTACAAGGGTTCTGCTTGGCTGGCTCTGATCGCAAACTGTCAAGAATGGGTTCGTGCTTGGGAAGAGACAGCAACTGCTTCCCAGCAATAGTTGAGCTGTTTGCTGCGTGTACTTGCTGTGCCCTTGGCTGGGAGGGAGTTTGCTTTGACCAAGTCCGGGGCTGACCCACGAGCTTAGTTCTCAGAGGCTGGGACAGATAGGCATCATGCTTCAATTCGTTCTTCACAGAGGGGGCCTGATGCGCTTCCTGATCTCCAGGAACTAAAGTACTCAGCAAAGGGTGGTCACTAGTGCTCCATAGTGGAGAACATTTCTGCAGAGGAGCGCGATGGAGCAAACAGCTGGGATGTGCATTATGCCATTCCACCAAGCTTGGGCTATGTCTATACTGAAGCCGGGACAGCGGCCCAGCTGCAGCGCTTCTGTGTAAACATTCCCTACAGCAACGGGAGGGGTTCTGCTGCACTTAATCCACCTCCCTCAGGGGCAGGAGCTAGGCCAACGAGGAATTCTTCCATCACCCTAGTGCAGGCTGCCCCAGGGCTTAGGTCAACATCACTGTCTCACTTGGGGTTGGAGTTTTCACACCCCTGAGCAAGGTCACTAGGTTCACCTAACCTTTTAGTGTCAACTTGTCCGTAGATAGATCCTTAGCTATTGCCTGAGAGCGGCACCAAACAGATTAGAGATCTGATTCAGTGCTGCTCATCGGGGCTGGTCCATCGTGAGCTTAACTGGTGCTAATGATGTCATTACACGGCATGGCTCTGCTCATTCAGTTTTGTTGGCCAGGCTGTGTTTGTCCTGGCCAACATGCTCACTTCGTGAGAACTGGCGCTTACCTCTCATTAAGAGAACATCCTTGAGAGCTAAAGCATTTTGAATGTCATCAAAGGTGTTGCCAGAGTCAGAGTCGTTGCTGTGGAGTTTGAGGATGTGGGAAGCTAAGAGGAAGCTACTTTGTATCAGACAGAGTGCTGTGCCAGACAGCTGTAACTACTGATCTTTGGACCGGCACTTACTCCCATCATCTTCTGTGGTAGGATGTGGAGTTTGTGCATGAATTTGATAGTGAAGCATCAAGACTCTTCACAGAGTGAGAGACTCTCTGGCTAGGTTTACAATTCTCTGAAGTCTTACAAGTTCAGCATTCTCTGAAATATTGACACCTGGTTACAAATCAAGATCAGAACATACCACTCCAGAGCTGGGTTTCCCCGGTCCTTAATCAACGAGGGCCAGATTCTGAGATCCTTACTCACACTGGGTTCGGGTTTGACACCAGGAAGAGCTCCACTGAAGTAAATAGGGACTATTCGTGAACTTTGCTGCCGTTAATAAATTAGAGTAAGAGCATCAGAATCTGCCCCAAAGTGTTTAACAGTGGAGGAAGAAAAGGATTACGGCACCGCAAGAGGCTGTCACTTTTGGTGGCAAAGCTGAGAAGCTGCTGTTTGTTTAAACATCTAACGTGGCAATAAGAAATGCTTGTTGGGATGTGCTGTGAATAGACAAAGTGACCTTTGGGTGAATGTCAGGCGTGAACCTGACTATAGATTGTGTGTTTACCGAGTGGAAATTAGAACCACTTAGTAGCAAATACAGAGTCTAAGAATTGAGCGTTGTGTGGAGAAATCCATTCAGTTATTGCCTCCAGTGCTCTGGAGACATTGCCCGTTTGATTTTCAAACCGCACTGAGAGCAGAAGGGAATTGGAGGAGGGTGTTAGGAAAATTTTCATAAAAAACATGCATCCGATGAAGTGGGTATTCACACACGAAAGCTCATGCTCCAAAACGTCTGTTAATCTATAAGATGCCACAGGATTCTTTGCTGCTGATAAAAACAAAAGGTTCCCATGAAATGAGACTGGCTCCAGACCCATCTTTTCCACCCCGACCCCTTCAGTCCTCCTCCCCATTTGCAAAACAACATTGACCAAGATATTTCCAAAACTGGACCCACTCCTGCTTACATGCAAACTGCGGTTGAGATTTGAGCCACTCTTTGTATGATTTTACAAAATCCAGACCTGACTGACGAGGGCTTGCAAACCCCCAGCGAGCCCTGATTTTTTGCTTGTCTGTAGCTCTGCGCACAGGAATTGGTTTCCGTGGGTCAAACATTTTTACAATGTGTCTCAAGAGCCTTTTATTTCCAAAGGGAAGCTTAAGTATTTCCCTGCTGAGGGTGACAGCTTCTTTCAATATTTTAATTTAGGGTTACTCCAGCAATAAAGCTGTCTAGTGCTTGCCTTTAAAGTCTCCTGTCGCACAGCCTGTCCTTTCACTATGAACATCTGTCCCTTCTAATTCTCCCCTGGGCTCTGTGATGCTGATGAGAACTGTCCCCTTCACTTTCTTTCCCAAAGAACCTGGAAAAGCAGATGCGCCAGCTAGCCGTCATCCCTCCCATGCTATACGATGCAGACCAGCAGCGCATTAAATTCATCAACATGAACGGCCTGATGGATGACCCCATGAAGGTGTACAAGGACCGGCAGGTGATGAACATGTGGAGTGAACAGGAGAAGGAGACCTTTCGGGAAAAGTGAGTGGGCTGACAAATGGCTGACCGTACCCAATGGGAATCGGGTGTTGGGAAGCGTGGCGTACGGGCTGAATAATGACTTGAGCACTGGGCCCTGGGTTGCGCTGGAAATATGGTGGTAGTGGAAAGCAGTGGTAGATTCTGTGGTGACGCCCTGGCTACCAGTGCATGCACTACAGTGTGTTTTGGAAGTTGAATTCCTTGCAGTACTTTGAATGGCTGCTGCTCCATAGATAGCAATGACTGGTGAATCACAAAGGTTTTTTAGAAAAACTCCAAATGGTGTTATCTGTGCTAGGCAGTCTGATAACTTGGGTGAGACTGAACCTAGAAAAAAGGACCCAGATGCACGCGCGAATATGCCCAAAAGGAGCCAATCTAAAGGTTTGGTTTATTACGGGGAGCCATTGGACTAGACACACTGCTTACGAAAAGGGAAATGGATACTTTGAACTAAACAAGGTCACTGGGCTCATCTCATCTCAAGGCTTATCTGGAGAGGTTCTTTGGAGACTTCCAGTCTGTCCTGGTTTTCTCTGTGTCAGGAATACCTTTGATGGCCTTCCTCAGAGTTGTTACTTCCATATGCAACTGAAGCAAGCAATTGCAAAGATGCAGCAAAAAACGCTTACTAAAAACCCTGTATTATTAGCCTTTTAAAATATATGGTGTGTCTCCCAGGCTGTCAAAACTGCAGTATTGCACCTGGAATGATGCAGGGGTTAATTATTTAAAATAAAATGTAAGGAAAATGCAAGGATTAGGCCTGGTTAGTGCACTGGAAGATTCCAACCATGACTGTTGCATCGTCCATGCACAATGGTTTCATTTTTGTCACGATGGGCCATCCGAAGTGCAATACACACTTAAAATACAATTTACAGACATTGACAAAATTCAGCTTGACCTGACTTCAGTCTCTTCAACACATGAAACTGAATGGGACCTTGGATCCTGCAGTTGTTCGTCACCGGCACACTCAGATAAAAATAGGTAACACTTGTAACATGTCTTGGGATCAGTTTAACCAGACTTACTCAGAACTTGAGGCAGATTCCAGTTCCGTTCAAGTTGGACAAAGGTTCAGATTGCTTTATTTTACACAGACCTCTGAGCTTGTCCCAAACTTGGCCGCATGTAGTGCCAGTAGAGAAGTAGAGTGTTGTTCTATTGTTGTTATCGTGATTACAGCTAGAATCCCCAGTTTGCCCTTACTGTGCTGTGCAGACGCACAATGGGAAAAACAATTCCTGCCTTAAAGAACGGAGCATGGACGTACGGCCCTGCCTGAAGACAGAGGGGGTCCTTTTGAAAGCACGACTCACCCATGGTACCAGAAGTCCGAGTGTTAGCAGCCTTGCGAGTGCTGACTTTGAAGAGGCATGTTGTTGTGTGCATTGCTCATGCATATGTATAAAACTGCAGGAAAACCAAGTTTCTTGATCAGCCATTTGTTTGTATGTTTTAGTACATGACAAATAGCCTCAGATCTGTGATATGATCCCACTTTGTTAGCGCGTCTCTGATTCTTTTTTAGCATCTCAGTTTCGCCTTTAGTCACGTACCACAGAAGAGCTCTCCAGGGTGTGGTGTTTATATTTGTATAGATTCACACGCTGGGACACGTGATGTAACAGCCCGCAGCTGCAGATGGGTAGTGTTTAAAAGTGCCTTTACTGTAAGCTCCCAAGCGCTGCATTCCCACTGCTCCGTCCTCCGCACTAGCCACCTCCCACATGCTCAGTGCCCCCATTAATGTTCCCTTGTTGCCCCGGGAAAGCCATCTGCTGGCTGCCGCTCTGACTAGCTCCTGCTCTGCTGCAGTCATTGATTACAGTGACCGTCCTTAGGGCAGTCTGCGTCCTGATTATGGTCTCGCTTCAGCACGTATAAAGCAGGAATAGCTTCACCTAAGTCAGCAGTTATGCTGGGATAATAAAGCCAGTGCAGTTAGACCAGAATCAGGCTCTGTCTCTGTGAAGCCTTTTACGGACGTTGATCGTTCAAACCTGACAACACCCCTGTGAGTTAACCAATCACCTTACACGCTCAGGGAAACTGAGGCAGGGAGGTTCTGACTTGCCAAACACCGTACAGAGATTCGGCAGCAGAACCAAGCTCTGGAGCTGGACTTCAGGCCCCATGTACGTTTCATTAGGACGTTCGGCCTCTTAGACCTCTGCCTTCCATCAGAGAGAGCAGCCAGCCCATACTGTCCAGCTGTTGTCTACAGAGAGTTTTCCCAAGGCAGAGATTTTGCCGATCCTGTAACTCCAAGTCAGACGTGTGACTGCATAGGAGGCCCTCAGGAGGGTTTGACTTGTGGCATGGTGTGTTCTGTCTGCTGTCAGAGAGCTGCTTGCTCTGGGAGCAGCACAAATCCAGCAAGGGGCGCTTCTGGGCTAGGGCAAATTGTGTTGAACTCCCAGCTGAATTCCCATTCCACTGCGCTGAGGCTAAGGGAGCAGTCTTGTCGGGGGAACCCATGGAAGATATTTTGTTTAAACACAGACAGTCCTTAGCCATAGCTAAGCTGGCTTTCCTTTGGCAACACACCAGTCTGTTTTTCCCTTGCAGGCCAGGAATAGCTTATGCCAAACGCTCTTTCGTCCTGTCCCACTTATTACAGAGGAGGGGTTAGTTAGAGGAGCTGTTGCTTTTGCATCGTAGGCTTTCTCCCTGCTGGAAGTGCAGCCGCTCAGAGTCGCTATTAGCTGACATATAGCCTGCTGGCACCATGTGTGTGTTCCACAAAGAGGGAAAAGCCCTTCCAAGCCCCCATCAACCTGTCAGTCGCTTGGGTAACTCAGAAGCAGGCTAACTACTCATGTTGTCATGCAGTTTCAGCAACAAACTGAAATAACTCATGAAAGGAAGCTGTTTTCTCCCCATTTGGGGTTGCGTTGTTTAATTACCCACTGTGCAGTCTTTAAACGTAGGGGGAAGAGAGCGCATTAAAAGCCAGGCTTTAACAGACACAAGTGATGATGCAGCTGTTCAGACAGGCTTTGTTAGCTGGCAACATTTGGAACCTTTTGCCCCTCGTAGTTTGGGGTGTTTCTTACAGTAGTCAGCCCTCTGCCATGCCGGCCAAAAGGTGAGAGGAAATAGGGGTAGTTTATAAGGGATCACAGTTGCATTAGGTGAACTTCCCATGACCCCCTTCCCCGCCCGTACCCAGTGCCGAGGTAACGTGGCACCAGCTAGCATGTTCTGTTCTCTGCACCATGAGATGTTTTTCAGACATGAAGCTGTTAAATCACAGTGAACCCTACACTAAGGATCCTTTCCTACAGGCAAACCTCTGCCTTGGGCAACCACTTCAAAGGATGTCCAAGATTCCCAGACCACGTTTGCTTAGCCTTTGCTTAAAGATCAACCTGTTTCTTGCTGGGCACTTATATGGCCACAGGTTCGACTCCAGATGTTAATTCCACGTTCCCTTAGCACACCACTGCCAGCTTCCGAGATACTGCTCGGGAGACTATGCTCGGTCTTTTCTTGTCCTTCCCCTTCTCAGGCCAGCTTGGGTCTTTGCAGCTGCAGGCCAGTGTTTTTGGCATTAGAGCTCCGGGCTCAATTGCAGCATAAACCAAGCCGCAGGTGATGGCGTCATTCGTCCCTAGATTCTTTGGTAGATCATCCATCATCGTAAGAATATAGATGAGGAAATCTCATGATCATTTAAAGCCATGGCTCCTAACCTCTCTTGGCACATCTATCAGTTCTCATCAGACTATGACAGAAATGCATCTGTGGAGGGTGGCTGAACTGCATAGCCGATGCATCCCTAGCTTTGCAGACCTACAACCGCGTGGCCCTCGCTGAAGGGGGCAGCTACCCTAGCAGAGGCTATTAGAGCCATGAGGCTGCAGAGTAGCTATGTGTGGTGGGGAGGGGATTGTTCCAAGCCCTCCTTATGAGAACACCCTGCACCAAGCCTGTTGTGTGAGCTGCTATGGTCAGCACTGACCCCGATGAATGGCAGGCAGGCAGTGGTGGCGTGTTGGTGCCCAGCACAGGGAGGATGGAGGGGAACACCCAGGACACACCAGAGCCAGAATCCTGGGGTGTTAGCACTGATAGACTTGTTTGGTGAACCCCTGGCTCCATTGAAGTCAATGGCAAAGCTCTTATTGACTCAGTGGGGTCAGAATTGTCACCTCTTGCCTTTCTCAGGCTGGGTGAGCAAAACTTCAGGGAAACAGGCAGGCGAGCCTTTAGGTCTTTTACTGGAAGGGGGCTGAGTGAGTTTGACACTCTCCTAGGAGCGCAGCTTCCGTGCCTGGCTCTCACTTCTCCCAGGGGACTTCTGACCAGCAGCTGGTCCTGGTGGTGCCAAGGCATTTTAATCATGCTTAGTGATTTCCCTGTAACTTCCTGGCAAAGGGAAAACAAATGACCCGTTTCAAACTCCTCGCTCTCTCCTACGCTTGACACTTAAAGGGAATCAGTTGCAATCTTCTGCCTCTCTTTCCTTCGGCAGGGCTTGAGAGAGGCTGGCATGAAGCAGAGTAGTTGTTAGGCCTTCCCGTGGTTTGTGATTTAGCTGATTGCGGAAGACAGCTCCATGGTGCTATCTGCTTCAAGATGCTGAAGTTTCTTGTCCTATTTCTTCTCTTCTTCCCTGCCCTGCTATGCAAATCTGTGGAATAAATGCTAAAATAGTGGGGGCAGGGGTAGGGGAGGAGACATTTTCTCCCTCACCTTCAACTCACAGTCAACAAAACTTGAATGGGCCACATTTAAAGTTCTTCTCTTTCTGGGAAGCTGCCTCATCAGGACAAATAAATATTTTCTCAAACCAATGAGTCACTTGAAAAGCTCCTCGCCACTGCCCTCTGCCTTTCCGATTCCAGGCTCGCTCTGCCAGCAGATGGAGTGCTGCAGGCAGCTGCAAGGCCCGGCTTGGGATCACAAAGGCAAACATGGAGAACAAACAGAGATCTCCCTGCTTTCACTTTAACCTTCTGTCTCTTGTTCTCCTAGGTTCATGCAGCATCCAAAGAATTTTGGTGTGATTGCTTCATTTTTGGACAGGAAGGTAAGTTGGTTTGGTTTGTAAAGAAGTGATTTTAAACCCCTTATCTGTCCCTAGCTGTCTTTTCTTTATCTCAAGTGTTTCTCTAGCACTCGTCCCCAAAGTATCTAATGCACATGGAACTATTCCTCCTGTTGAAAAACCTTCTTTTATAACGCCCTGTGTTGCCACAGAGCCTCTTTCACCAAAGAATCAGAGTCACTTTATAAATCCTGTATTTGCTGTGGAAAGGCAGCCACTTCTGGGGCGGAGGGAGCCAGCAAGGTGGCTGCACACTAGCCAGAGGAGGGAAAGTGCTGGCCAAGGACTCCAGGGCATAGCCCTGCTTTTATGAGAGAACGTGGTACTGGAATGTCTGTGGAGAGCAAGCAAGGACCTTTGTTTTTATGGTCTCATCTGAATGACCCCACATGAAATGAAGTAGATGGGTCTTGGCTTAGCTTGGAAAGGTGCGAGGCGCAGTCAGCTCTAAAGGGATTTAGAGTCCTGGGGTGTCGGGTTATTTCAAACCTACTGTGTAGGCAGCTAAACCCACGCCTTTGCTTTATCCCACATTCTGTAGGCATCTCCCATTGACTGGACTGTCCTGTACTGGGGGTTAGCAGACATTCGCCGTGCCCTGTACAGTGTGCTGCCCCGTCTTGGCTCAGGGCTGGGCCCCAGAGATGATGTGAATAGTAACCCACTGATCTCTTGCATTATCGTTTTTCTTTTTTTAATTCTGAAAAACCATCAATAGCCAAGAGGCTTTTAGTGGTGGGTAGACACTGACAGGGCCTGAGCTCCCCAGTGCGTGTTCCTGATGGATTGATTTACATCAAGGGACTTTCCTGACCCCCACTAGTTGGGCAAACTGAGGAAGTATTTGAAAAGCAGACCCCAGAACATAGTGTATCTTCTGTTCCTCCCAAGACAAGACAAGTAATCTCTATGAGAGCAGGGCAGCCTGGATGTTTGGGTGGTGTCATATTAGTAAATCCTAAATGGGCATCATTATTGCCACTTTACAGATGAGGAAATTGAGGCATAGAGCAGGGAAGTGTCTCGTCCAAGGCCATACAGTAGGTCAGTGGCAGAGATGGGAATAGAGTTCAGGTCTCCCAAGTCCCAGACCAGCGTGCTAGCAAAGAGACTGCCCTTCGTTTAAAAGGATGGGATCTGCTAGGACATGGCCAGCCACGTATTGTCCTTGTTGTCCAAGTTGCAAACCAACTTCTACCTCAGGAGAATATCCTCATAGCCTGGATTAATGCACTCACATTCTGGAGCAGAAAGCTCCACTTCTCATCCCAGCTAGCAAACAGGGCAATAGAGACACAGACCCTCTTCTAGAAAGCCTAGCAGGCACATGGCCTGGAGAACATCAAGGTCTTCCCAGTTCTTCCACGTTACTAAGTCAGATTTGTTATGCCTTGGCTGGTACCCGCAGTCTGCTCTCTCTCCCAAGTTATAACATGTCTCTGCATTTTAGTTATACTCTTTTACAACACAGACTGTAATTATGGGACCCAAGATGCCCACTCGCCTGTTGTGACGGCACTTGGAGAGAGATGCTTAACGTAATAAACTAGTAGATTTTTAAATTTATTTTTCAAACATATTTGTAATAGTTTGCAGTGATCTCAGCCCTTGGAACGTGTGTGTGTATGTAAGTAACAGGGACTATGGAAAGGGATCCAATTAACACTTTAGAACAACCAGACTCTCTCTTGCAAACAGCTTTATTCTCCTTGTGTGAATACAACAGATGTGTCGGCAGGTAGTGTGCAGCCTTCTCATCCTGTTGACAGAGCCACCTGTGTGCATGCAGAGCTGCTCCCCGTGCGTCTGCCTCCTGTACTAGAGCACCGTCGTGTTCCAAACTCCCCCTTTCTCCTGTTTTCTGATGCAACTGGTCCATTGTCGTTGCTCTAGGCCAGGGCCAGCCTCTCTCTGAGCACTGTAATTGGAATCCAGGCAGCAGCTTCTGAATGCAGAGGATTCAGTATGTCAGAGTGACAGTGAAATGTGTTGGGCCTAGCCGTTGTGGGACCCAGCGCTCTATTCTGGACGGCGTGCACTGATAGGAAGGGATCCCAGCTCACACTTTAAAGTTGGCTGGGTGTTGAGTGCCCTGGGCATGCATGGGGACTCGCTCTGTTCCGTGGCTGAGCATTTCTCCTAAATCGCTGGCCCCATACTGAGCTCTCAAGGGAAAGCCTTGCTCTGGGTGAGTGTGGAAATGTTTTTTGCCCTGCATACCTCCGGTAATTGAAGGAAACCCTGCTGTATCAGGGTCTGGAAACTTGCAGTGTGTAGCATGTGCCCAAACACACAGTGCTGGAATCCTGTGCTCTGAAAGAATGCTAGTGTCAAAAATGCCACACGCCGTAACTTCCTGTGCCGTTACAGACGGTGGCAGACTGCGTGCTCTACTACTACCTGACCAAGAAGAGTGAGAACTACAAGAACCTGGTGAGGAGGAATTATCGACGAAGGGGGAAGAATCAGGTAAGAGGTGAAGACGGATGCACAGGACCTTTAGCCCAGGGGTTCTCAAACTGGGGGTCGGGACCCCTCAGGGGGTTGTGAGGTTATTACATGGGGGGGGGTCGCGAGCTGTCAGCCTCCACCCGAAACCCCGCTTCGCCTCCAGCATTTATAATGGGGTTAAATATATAAAAAAGTGTTTTTAATTTATTAGGGGGGGTGGCACTCAGAGGCTTGCTGTGTGAAAGGGGTCACCAGTACAAAAGTTTGAGAACAACTGCTTTAGCCAATCTCTCCTCCTGACCACACAGCAGTAATCCTTTATATTCACAGCCCACAAGATACCAGATCGTTCCTCCTCTCCCCAGGGAGTGAATGGCCTGTTGCTGGCCGCAGTGGCTCTTCCCATCAGGGGACTGATCTTGGAATTGAAAAGCTATTTGGATGTGTTTTACTGACTGGCTCTCAAGGTGTTGTCGTCTGGGAAACAGTGACATTTATATATTCTCCTCCTCCGCAGCTTATCAGTAGATTTAGAAAAGGGACTATTTAAAAAGGGAATTAGTGCTTGTGAAAGACTCTGAGAGGCTGGAGTCCTCTGCGTACACAGTAGATACCGTCTAGGCAGTAGAATAAGTTTCCCCAAGCTGTCTACCAATGCACCTCACTGCCACGGCTCTAGGGACCCACCAGCCTTGCAGGTGAGAAGAATATTCAGTCTCCTTGGGACATTTAGATCTTTGCCTCCCTCAGACTGTCAACAAAGGTAACCATTGTGGCAGTGGCTTTTGTGATATGGATCCTTGAGATGGATCTGCTCCTTGGGAACTCAGCTGAGACCACTGAGCTCATTTCACAGAAAACCAAAAAGAATTGTGGCATGTGGTCACCCTGTGTGGTCAGCTCCAGGGCTAGATGAAAGGTCACGTGAACTTTGCTGCTGAGATTTTCCAACCTGTCTAAGGGGACTGGGTGTCTACGTCTCTTAAGCAGCATCGACCATCTCAGCCCACGTCTTTAACCCAGTGGAAAGTGTTCTGGTGAATCCCGACCCTTTAGGAACTGTCCATTTCATAGAACGGGGGGTTGGGAGAATCTATTTAGATAACGTGATGCTAGGGAGGGGAAAAAAGGCTAATGCCATTCTTTCTTCTCGTATTATACTACCAACATAAGCAGTTCATCCTGATACCTTGCCATAAGAGGTACTTGTCTGATTGGAAGGGAGATAGGTAGCTTTGCCCCAGTTTAATCTCCACAGCATTAAGACATCAGAATAGTTAGCACATGATGAATACCACAGACTGGCCCAATTTTTTCATCTTTTTTTTTCAGACTTAGAAATGGAAAAGGCCTATTAGGTGATCCATCTCCCTGCAAACACGGGATGGTTCCCTGCAGTACATTTTATAGTGTTGACTGTGGTCCGTTTTGTTAGATCACAGCAACTAGGATGTGAGGCCACGCTCGTTTCTTGTTCATATCAGAGGCACGTGGCTAATTCTGATTTCAGTGTTGAGCAAGTAACAGGCACAGGAAGTGAATTTACCGCCCTCCTCAGCTTGTAGATGTGCACCTGTGTGGTGACATACCTGCATATACGTCACTTAGCCTGTTTTATTTACATTTCAGGTTATAAACCATACTTGGTTACAAAAAGTCCCTGAGGGCTTGCTTGCTCACAATTAATGAATGGGCCGATGTGCGATCGCTAGAAGTAGAGTTCTGTCATTTTAGAGGCTTGTAAATGTCAAGCATTTGGAATTTGAGAATATTAATTAAAATAAGAGTGTTGGATCAGAAGTTTTAAAGGGGTATATGGAATAATCAAGCCTTTATTAAATCTGTTATGATTACCAAGCGCCCAGAAGTGTGCTGGGTGCTTCACAGAAAAAGGAAAGCTGTGTGGACGGATCTTCCATGGGTGTAATTTGGCATCGTTCTGTTGAAATCAGTGCATGGGTTGATTGGAGGTGGTGAAGCACAAGGAAACAGTGAGACGAAACAGGGTCAGAATGAGAATTTGTGATCTCAGTGCATAAGGTTTCCAGAAACCCTGCAGCTGTCTGAACAACAGGAGAAAGGGGGCTTCTTCGTAACATCAGTCTGCATTCCACCTTGGTAACTAGAATTGATGCAGTTAAAGCATTGAATTTGCCATTCTAGATGGAAGAGATTTGAACATGAGAAACTGGGATTTAGTAGAGGAAAAAAAAAGAAATTTAGTGTTTGTTGTAGCCGAGCATGCAGCTGAATTCGGATAGAATTCGCATTTCAGCTGGGTCTTTAGTTGCTCTGTGTTTTTGAGAAGGCAATAATGGTGGTTTTATTTGCTTTGAGGAAAGAGGGGAGCCCAGGGTGGGTAGGAGATAATTATGACATGAAATGAGATTTTCTAGTGTCAAGACTGTCATTGTGGTCTAGTTATTAGAAAATAAATTTTAAAAATTCCCATAGCTGCTTTGGCCGATTGTCCCCTGCCAAAGGATATTCCTCGTAAAGCTGCTATTTACTGCTGAAATAGCTCTTGCTGCAGTCAGGGACTTCGCAGGCTCTACATAATAAGACCAAGAAGGTTGGTGTTCTAATTCAGAATGTGGGCTCAATGGTTGGTATGTTTTCCAAACTAGAATGAGAGAAAAGTGAGCAAATCTGATATACTGTCATTCCTACTCCCCGCCCGCCCACCAACATGCTAACACTCTCTAAAAGAATGACTTTGAATTCAATTTAAAAAATCACACTGCAGTGCCCTCTGGCCTTTCAGCACTGGATCATTTAACAATTTAAGGGCAATTCGTAATCCTGAAGTTAGAGTCTTAATACCTTAACCCAAGATAGAGTACAAAGTGAATTACATACTGTCTTTTTGTCTGTGTTTTGTCAGGTGTTCTACAAGCAGATAACAAGCTTAGCTAATACACATGAGCTTGTCTTAATGCGGGATTTTAACTTCCCTGGTACCTGTTGGAAGACTGTTACATAATATGCAAAGCATAATATGTCCTGCAAGTTCTTAGCATGTGTAGGGAACAACTTTCTGATTCAAAAAGTTTAGGAAACAGTTCGGGAGTCATCCATTTGATCCGGTTTTGACCAACAGAGATGAATTAGTTGCAAAGGGGAAGATGGTTGGGAATTTGGGAGGAAGTGAAAGAATTCAAGATCCTAAGGAAAGGAGAACACGACAACAACAAACCAAGGACACTGGATTTCAAAAAGGCAGATTTCAACCAGCTCAGAGAAATAGGAGGCAGGATCCTATGGAAGGACCAGTTAGGAAGAAAAAGAGTCAGAGGGCTGGCAGTTGCTAAAAGATGTAATACAGGAGGCTCAACATTAAGCTATTCCAACACAGAGGAAAGAGAAAAGCCACAGAAGGCCAGCGTGGCTGCACAAGGAACCTTTTAGCTATCTAAAAACCAAAAGGGATCCATCCAGGCGCGGAGGGGCATGTCCCCAAGGAAGTATAATGGGAATAGTGCAAGCGTGTAGGCACAAAGTCAGGAAAGCCAAGGCAAAAACTGAGTTACAGCTGGCAAGAAATGTTAGAGACAACCAGAAGGCGTTCTGCAAATAGGTTAGACAAAAAAAAATCAGGGATGGTATGTGTCCTCTGCTCTATGGAGAAGGTGAGCTGGTAACAGAGGATGATAGGAAGGCAGAGCTGCTTAATGCCTACTTTGTTTCAGTCTTCACACGAAAAAGTACATGTGACCAGATAGATGACTAGTGAAGTTATCATAGACAATAAAGGGAGAGGGATGTAGATCAAGATAAGTAAAGAACACGTCAGAGATCTTCTGACTAATGTGAATGAATTCAGATCAGCGGTGCCTCTGCTATTCACCCCAGGGTGCTGAAGGAATTAGCTAAAGCAATCTCAGAGCCACTGGCAATATTATTTGCAAACTCAGGGATGATGGGAGAGGTCCTGGAAGCCTGGAGCAGGGCTAACGTGATGCTCATCTTTAAAAAGGAGGGGAAAGGAGAACCTGGGGAACTATAACCAGTCAGCCCGACCTCGATACCTGGGAAGCTACTAGAGCAATGTCTAAAACATTCAATTTGCGAATACCTGAAGGGGTGATCGCTAGCAGCCAGCATGGATTTACCAAGTACAAATCATGCCAAATCAGCTTGATTTCCTTCTTTGACAAGATAACTGGTTTAGTGGTTAGGGGGAATTCAGTGGACATAATATACCTGGACTTTAACAAGGCTTTTGATACAGTACCACATGACATTCTGATAAGTAGCTGGAGAAATGCAGGCTCGATGGAACTGCCATTAAGTGGATACATAATTGGTTAACAACTGCAAACAGAGTGACTATGAATGGAATGTCAGATTGGAGGGCGGTCTCAAGTGGGGTTCCACAGGGATCTGTAGTGGGTTCAGTGTTGTTTAACATCTTTATCAATTACCTGGATGTAGGAATACAGAGCATACTGATCAAATTTGCAGATGACACAAAGCTATGGGGGAGGATTGCCAACACTTTGGAAGGTAATGCTAAATTTCAAAGGGATCCTGATAAATTGGAGAACTGGGCTATAGACAACAAAATGAAACTCAACAAAGACAAATGTAAGGTGCTACGCTTAGAGAAGAAAAACCAAATGCACAAATACAGAATGGAGGATAACTGGCTTGGCAGCAGGACAGCTGAGAAGGATCTGGGAGTTGTGGATCACAGCCTCAATATGAGTTAGCAATGTGATGCTGTTGCAAAAAAAGCAAATGCAATTTGAAGTTGCATTAACAGAGGCACAGCAGGCAAATCACGGGAGGTGATTGTACTGCTTTACTTGGTGCTGGTTAGGCCTCAGCTGGAGTACTGTGTCCAGTTTTGGTCACCAATATATAAAAAGGATGTGGAGAAACTGGAGGGGATCCAGAGGCAAGCGACAAAGATGATCAAAGGGATGGAACGCAAGCCATGTGAGCAAAGGCTGAAGGAACTGGGTATGTGTAGTTTGGAAAAGAGGAGATTAAGGGGGGGATATGATAAGGGTCTTCAAATACTTGAAAGGCTGCCTTAATAAGATGGAGAAAAATTATTCTCGCTTGTGACAGAGGGCAGGACAAGAGGCAATGGGTTCAAACTACAGCATAGCAAATTTAGATTAAATTTCAGGAAAAACTTCCTAACGGTAAGAACAGTAGGACAATGGAACAGACTGCCTAGGGAAGTCATGGACGCTCCTTAGCTGGAGGGTTGCAAAAGGAGGCTGGAGCCTCCAACAGATGTCCTGGATGGGTTAGACGCCTCAAATGCTGCATCTTGGTGGGGGGGTTAGACCAGATGATCCTTGTGGTCCCTTCTAACTCTGTGGTTCTATGAGTCTGAATTTTTTAGCTTTTCAAAAACACAGGTTTCTAATATATAATTTCATCATCACTCTGCAACTTTTTTTAAAAAATCCGATCACATGTTACTATACACGTTGCTAAACAGAAGCATACACCAGGTTGAACTGAAATTTACATGCAGGCACACATGCATGGGGGGTGTGGGTGGAGGTATAAACTCTTCAGGACTTCCAAGACACAGTCTCCTTCAATGACTTACTCAGCTTCAAATTCACCTCATGGTATGAGGGAACCCATTGCTGCAGTCTTGTGTACGTGGAGAATCTGACTGGCTTAGCTCTAGCCGAATAACTATTATGCTATTCCAGCCTAACTTCCCCATGTAGGTGCTCTGTTTTGGAATAAAAATGACTTAATTCCATTACAAATTACTCCATACAGCCTAGTTACTGTAGCATAAAGTCCCTTTTATTCCAGAATCAAGTGCCTAGCCAGAGGAGTATACCTGAGAAGCTACAACACGCTAGTAACTGCAGTAGCTGTGCCAGTCAGTTTCCTCGCACAGACAAGCCCTAAATGAAAGCCCCCCTCCAACTGCAAGAAGGCAGGTGGGGCAGTGTCAGGATGCAGTGGATTGTCCGGCTGTTGAAGGTCACCAGTTGACTCAGACAGTAAGAGGGTGCCTGTGATGTTTCTCCTCACGCCTCGTCCAAAGTGTATCAATCAGGATATTGGGCTCGGGGTCAGTTTCGTAGATCAGCTGCTAACTAAGCCAACTGCCATGGCCAGGATGATTCAGAGGTAAATGAAGTCATCTGGCTAAATGTAAACCCCCCAACGCTGAGTCCCTGGGCAGGCCCACAGGATATGCTGTCATGACTCCTGCTTGGTGTTGCAGTCAGCACTCAGATATTCCACAGTGAAAGCTGCTTCCTCGAAAGTGTCAGAGCTAATGAACATTCTGTATCCTCTCCACTGACAGCAAAACAAACTGCCCATCCGTACTGCGCAGGAGACCACGGCTGTATTTTCCCCTATGTAGTGACATTTGAGCCGGCATGTTGTAGTGAATAAAGCAGGGAGCTGGAGCCAGAAGTCCTGTTCCAAGTGACTACGAGTGACTCACTGTATGACCTTGGCCCTTGGGCAGCTCGAATAGTTCTTGCCAGGCCTGAGAAACATTTTCCCATGCCCACCCTCCCCTGCCCTCTGCCAAAAAAGCAATTGCAGTATTGTCCCGCACCCAAAAGAAACCCATTTCTTGTCCCTCGTGGTCACTGCAGTAATGTGAAGGAACAACACAAGCTCTGACTTTATAAACACGCCGTTCATTTTACGTAAACAGACTGTTAAACTGTTGAGCTATTAAATATCTGCAGCAGAGACATGGCATGTTGGGCAAACTTTCCTTACGTTGTGTGTGTCTGACTCCATTTATTGGATGGATAGACGTAAGGCATATTAGGAGTTCATATCCTCGCTCGTTTCACCTGCTTGTCCTGTCAGCGCACTTCCATGGCTCAAGATTACTTATAAAGAGCAAGATCCTCCTGTAAATCGATGGAACCATAGACGTCAGCAGGAGCTCGGTCGATTTATACCGGACAAGGATCTGACCCTAAGATCAACAAGTTGTTTACATGAAGAATATATAGCGGGATCTAGGTACCTCGCTTCCATTGAAATCATGGGATTGGGTGTCTAAATATCTTTACAAATCTGGCCCATAAATCTTAAATTTACCTTTCCTTAGTTTCTCAGATCCATTTTTTCCCCTAAACCTTTCGTTGCTATAAAGGAAGAAGTTTTCAATACAATATCAGAGCCCCGGGTCCATCCTGTAAGCAGTACTCGCACAGTACCTTGTCTGCAAAGCGTGGGAATGGGACACGCTGCCTTTAGTGGGACTTAAGCATGTGCTTAAAGTTGAGTGAGCGCCCGAGTGCTTTGCCTCACTGCTAACGAAACTACTTACGTAGGTGACAGTTACTTGTGTGAGGGACTCGGAACCTGCCGTGTTAGGGGCTGGGAGGGCCTCAGTAACCAGTTTAATATCACCAGCTTGGGTTTGGTTTGCCAATTCCCAGGCTCGTGCAGCATGTAGGACCTCTCTCACAAGGAAGTCAAGGTGCTCAGGATCAAGTCCCAGACCTAGCTCACTTTCCATAGAGGCAGGTAATCCTCTTGCGCTGGAGCACGGTAATGGATCCTGACGGGCAGGCCGTTTGTGTTTGACCGAATCCCTTGTCGGAGCCACAGACTTCAGAATTTTTAACTGAACTTTTGTTGTCAAAGTTACTCCTCATAGAGAGCAACATGTTTCTGCTCGAGGCAGAGGGCCAGATGGGGCCATTTTGTTTTTAAGCCAAAATCCCCACTGGGAATTTTTACTTGGAAACTAATGGCACCGGATGACTCAGAGCTTTTAGAAGCCACCACTTCTGATAGGGAAACATATCTGTTTCTGGGGAAGCCACCACCTACACATCTTCTTCAACTCAGAGTAGGCTCATCCTTATATTGAGGCAAATTGCAAGGGTTCCCCCCTCCTCTCCCACCCCAGGGAAAACCTTATGCTTTGGCAAATAAATATCCCATTTTTATGGATCATCAGAACTCCTTTCTTTCCCCCCCCCCCCCAAATATAACATCCCAGGGAAAAATCATCTCACCATTTATAGGTGAAGATCCAGAAATCAGTTTAAAAAAAAAATCTGTTTTCTTCACAAAGGTTCGAACTGGCCATGGAGACTGATCTACTCTGTGACCCCTAGAGATGGTTTCTGCAGGTCAGGATGGAGGTGTGCTCTGGGGCGGTGTGGGAGAAGCCTGCACTGTTGCTGACCTGTTCTCTTAGTGAGCTAAGGCTTGTAAATCTGGCATTTTTCGGCTGCAGTCTGACTTCAAACAAAGAATCATGCAGGGAGGAAGGATGGTTGGTGCTGAAGTTTGGGTGCTGGCTGGGGACCTGGGCACCAGGGTTCAATTTCCTGTTTTGCCGCAGACTTCCTGTGGGGGGAGTCACTGCGCCTCTGTGTCTGTGAAATGGGGATAATAGCACTTCCCCAGCTCACAGGGGTAAAGCTTGTAAGGGCCCCAGATATTCCAGTGATGGGGGGCGCCCCGTGGGTTCAGCAGGTAGGTGGTGGTAACTGAAATGTGGAGACATACTCTGCTGTTCAAGCAGGCTTTAGAAATGAGGCGTGAGTGGGTATGAAATGGACGGTGCATGCCACGAGGGATCTGGTTGAAGGAGAACATTCAAAATCCAATATTACTTTACATCAAGTCCTTACGGGAATCCTGAATGTGCTACTTGGCTTTTAGTGCATCAGCTCTGGTTTCCTGCCACTCTGGGCTCGTGCCTCCCCCAACGTCCTTCGAGCACACTCATGGAAATGTGTCTTCACCCCCCTCCCTGCGCATCTCTCCCCAACCCTCCCCCCCGTCTTGTGCTACAGTTTCTCCTCCATTTCAATAACTCATCCAACGTTTTCCAAACACAATAAAAAGAATGCCCTAAACACATTCCCATTAACCCAGCCACATTGTTTGGCAATTAAATAAGAATGATATGGCCATATTTGGGAGAAAATTCAAGTCAGACTGTGCCACTGTGGAAGGGTTAGTATGTGTTCCGGGGGTGGGGGGGTGTCTATTTACTGCCTAGCAAGGAGCTGGCAGCGCAAAAGTAGCAGGAGGATGTTGAGGAGTCTCATGAGGGATCTGGGGGACTGGTCGACGCTGGCGACTTACATCAACATCGCTGCGTCTATCAGGGGGCACCGTGCTACTGGAGGCAGGAAGGGAAGCCTGGAGAACTCGCAGTTCTTCATCCTTTGAAAGCATTGATGCAAAGTGCTGTTCAATCAGATCATATCTGTTCTTGGACCGATTTCTGTTGGTGGAAGGTACAAGCTTTTGAGCGACACAGGGCTTGTCTTCAGGCCTGGGGAAGGGAGCAGTGTCTGAGCTACGTACAAGTTGGGGCAGATTTTTAGGCAGAAGGGGTCAAGGTGGGAGGTGATGGCTTGAAATGAATTGGGCAATTGGGGGTTAGATTGTTAAGCATAAAGGGTTTGAAGTGGGTAATTAAGGGTAGCAGGCAGTGCGGTGTGTTACAGGTTGTTTTAATGAGCCATAAAACCAGTGTCCCTGTGAAGTCTCTGGCTTTTGGTTTCTGGCAGAGTTCTGAATTTACGTTCCCAGGCTTGCGGTTTGAAGGTGTGCAGGCTTCCCCTGAGGACAAGTATCGAAAGAGCCCTTCTGCTTCACAATCTGTCCCAGCTTGTAGTTAGGTCAGACACCACCTCCTTCCCCACACCTGAAGCAGAGCACTGTGTCGCTCGAAAGCTTGTACCTTCTGCCCACAGAAGTTGTCCGATAAAAGATATGACCTCACCCTCCTAGTCTCTCTCGTATCCGGGACTAACACAGCTACAGCAACGCTACCAACCCTGCTGAAGAACATCCAGCCAAGACAGGCACTTTGGTGTGGCTTAATTACATATGTGGTGGAAAACCTCTTACGAGTGAAATGAAACACAGGCTCCAGCTTCCTCCAGGACCTGAGGGTGCTCAACCCCCCTGCTCCGCCCCGTACCCTACTCCCACCCAACCCCTTCCTCCAAGGCCACCCCACTCCACCTCTTCCTGTCCCTGCTCTGCCCCAGCCCTGCCCCACCTGACCCCTTTCCCCAAATCCCCCACCTCTGCCCTGCATCTTCCTGCCCCCACTCCACCTCTTTCTGCCCAGTTCCGCCCCCTCCCCTGAGCGCCCCATCTCTGCTTCTCCCTCTTCCTCCCAGCGCCTCCTGCACACCACAGAACAGCTGACCCACAGCAGACGGGTGGCGCTGGGAGGGAGGGGAGGAGTTGATCAGTGGGGCTACCAGTAGGGGGGAAGTGGGGGGAGCTGGCTGCCAGTGGGTGCTGAGCACACTGTAATTTTTTTTCCGTGGGAGCATCCACGGACTCAGTGCCTATAAAATGAAAAGCTCTTTCTTTCCCTGTTCACGCGTGAGTTCAGGCTCCGGTATTTCTGCTGCAGCACTCAAGATGTTCTCTAAGGGTACAAACCTGTACCCACACAAGTAGTCCTGTTGACTATAAAATCCAACAGGGAGTTCAGGATTTTAGCATTGTGGTTATCTTCCCTTTTGTAGGGGAGACACAGAACACCAGGCTCTGGTCTTTGCTGGGTACCTAAAGGGGAAAGTTGTTTTCTGAGGTGTGTTGTTTTTGACAGATTTGGGATTGTAAATAGCTCTGGAACAAGGGAAATATTCCAGCATTTTGTGTAACTGTTCATCTGCTTTCCAAAGCAGGCCTTGATGGGAATCCTAGAGAGGGATTTTCTGCAAGAACATTGGTGGTTTGTTTGTACTAGGCATGCCTGCACTGTGGGTGAATATAGGACTTCTGCCCCCAGCATTGTCAATCTGACATCTTTCGCTAGTGATCTGTTTACAGAATTCCTAGAGGGGAGTGGCACAGGCAGCTTGTGAGGCTGCAGGCAGAAGACACATCGGAAGACAGTTAGTGGGTGAGAAGGCAAACCACAGAAGAGGAGAAAAATCCATATCCTGACTGGGTCAGTGAGTGTGGGCTGCCCTCCATCCCCATGTACAAATATGGTAATCCCTATCCTGCTTCCAGTCTCTTGGGACTTCACAGGCAATCGATTCACTTTAAACAGAATCAGCAGCAACCCAAAAGAGAAACCAACCCTCTTATGGAAAAGCCTGGGAGAACTTAAGAGGGATCAAATTGACAAGGTTCTGTAGAAATCACTCTAAGCCTTACAGACTCTACTGTTGTTTGTATTGCGGTAACACCAAGGGACCCTGGTCAGAGACCAGGGCTCCAGTGAGCGAGGTGCTGTACAAAGGCAGGCTCAGTCCGGCAGAGCTTGTAATGCAAGTATAAGACGAGTCCACAAGTGGATACAACAGGGGGCACAAGTACTGTGAGACACACCTGATCCACGGAGAATCATCTCCTTTCTGAAGAGTTTGCTGGGGATTTTTTAACCATCCTGTAGCAAGATCTTCTATCAAATTCTATAGGACAGTTCAAAGTACCTATAGGAAAGTCGTTACACTCTACTGACTGCTATAGGCCTTTTCCATGTCTTATGACAATTAGCCACCATACAAAAATGTAGTTCTCTACAGTTCCATTGCATACTAGCAAAGCATCACGTTCCATAGCTTATTCTTATTTGCTAGGACTTCTCAGCAGAATTAGGCCAGTCCTTGACCATGCATATTTTTATGCACTTGTTTTCCTTATGGAATCTACAACCCAGCTCTTTGATTTCATTCTGTTTCGACGGTTGCTCTCTCAGATGGAGGCTCAGGACAGCAGTTATCAAAGCCAAGCACCGGCCAGCTATTCCTCATTCTCTGCATGTTGGGTCGGTGATAGCATGCTTTGATTTGAGGTTTTTCCCATGAGCGGAGGGTGCCAAGTATGGTAATGAGATGTGAGGCTCTGCAGTCTGTGGGGATTGGGGCATTCCAGACAATTACAGTGAAGACTTTGGGCCATGGGTGGTGGTCATGTGATACATATATACTCTAAAAACAATAATAACCCCCAGCCATCCACCCTGTGCTCTATATCCATCCTGTCTGCGGAGGCTGCCTGTGGGTTGTGGTCTGACTGATGCTGTTTGCAGCGGCTGCCTGGCATCAAGCTGCTGTCATAAGTGTCTCTGCCCCGTCTCTGCTGTAATGTCGACCGGCACAATCCAAGGATGCTTTAGGGGAGACATCGTGGGCTGCTGGCAGTTTGCTAGTGGTTAGAAGAGGGGCCTGACAGAGGTTCTTGCATCTGCATTGGTAGGTTCACCTTCTCCTCTCCATGCACACAAGTTACGCCTGCTCATGTTAACTGCAAGAGATAACATGTGGTTGTCCCATTAAAGGTACAAGATGCACATGCTGTTTGCCGTGGAGCAGGCTGTGCCACGCCACTGACTGGAGAGTGAACGATGTCTTGTCTGTGGCAGATCCAGGTGGGGACAGGAAGGAGGTGCACGGCTGAAGTAGCAGAGTTGGGAAGCACTGGAGTGAGCACAAGGAGCGACAGGACTTGCTGCACCATTTCGAAGGTGCAGCCAGGGCTCTCCTGGCAGCGTTCGTGGGTGCAGGGGGGAGAGGGCAGACACCATAACCCTGCAGTAACTCCTACGAGGCAGCACCAGCTGGCAGCTCCAGTGCCTTCAGCCATGTTATGGGCCTGATCCTGCAAAGGGACCAGCCAGGGCAAAGTACCCACTGAAGTCAGTAGCAGTCGTCTCGAGTTGGAGTCTATGGCTGCCTTCTGTGTGGGTGCCCTGAGGGGTTGGGATTCTCTGTACCCAAGCAGGGCCATACATAATGTGGCCCATAGAGTGGGTTCCTTAATAAGGCTGGTGCTGTCCCCCCACACAGACACCTCAGGCTCATGCAGAAAAGACAACCACAGGCCTCCTGGTGTTTCCGTGCCCGGGTCCCTTTAACCTTTTGCCTTAAGTTTGTCTCTGAACTCTCTTTAAATTTATGTCGCTCTGGTCACATGCGATGGCCCCAGAGCAAGCCTGTTGGCCAACCAAATGCAAATGGGAAACACAGTCAGAGCCATTCTTCTGAAGTCACCCAAAGGAAAATCCAGTCTCCAGGGCTGTGAGGGGGTGAAAACACTCCCCAGACAGAGCTGTAAAAAACAGGGGAGAAAAGTGCACTGGGTTGTCAGAGGGTTTGTCTGAGCTTTGGGATGCTTTTAGAAGTCGCTGTCAGAACAGAGTTGGTTGGAAGGCGGTATTGTCTCAGGGAGGAAGGAGGTTTCACTAGTGTCCGAGCAGTGCTGTGGAGAGCACAGAACGTTTAACCCAAGGCGATGTTTGTAAAAGCCACGCTTTATTAATACTAGAAACATATTCTAGTACTGTGCTGCCCAAGGTGTCGTGGGATGAGTCGGAGAGGTGATGAAATGAGCTCGCTTGGCTCACGGCTTCTCTTCAGGGCGAGAGCTGTTGTGAGGAGGTGCAATATCTTGTTCATTGCCAAATTGGGGGGGGAGGGGGGTCATGCCTGATCTCCCCAGGATGCATTGAAGCTCCAGGCCCTCAGATCCATTGAGTATTATCTGGGATGCAGAGAGGTGCAGGGGTTTAGCTTAATCGTGCTGTATCACGCCCTGCAGGCTTGGTCTGTGCCACGGCGAGATCAGGACAGTAACTGAGATGGGGTGCAAGTCTTCCTTGGAGAGCCACAGGAGGAGGAGAACGGGGACTGATCCGAGGAGCTGCTGGAGCTATGGGTGGGGATTAGAGCTGGGCGGTGCTGATGTGGGGGGATGTTTTGAGGAATAAAAGAAAGAGAAAGTTTCTTACAGATATTTGTGAGTTCTCTTCCCCCACTGGGTTTTCCAGCCAGCTGTGTCCAGAACGGATGGAAGTGGGAGAGCTGTGCGTTCTGAGCAGTGCTGGGAGTCAGTGTAGTGATTCGTGTGCAAACTCACTAGTACTGTATATTGAGAGTTAAGAGACGGTGGAAGTCGCACAGTGAAACAAAGGGGGAAGCCTCTCTGAGGGTAAGTGCTTCACCTGCTCGTGGCATTGGGGGGCACACGCGTGTGTGTGTGTGCGCACACGCACATTCATTTTGCCTCTCAACTGATTGTGAAACACCTTCCTCATTCCACACCCAAATGTACCTTTTATCCCTCGCTAACCTGCTGAGACCTCATGCTGCAAAGTCCTGTCCTCGGAAACGCTAACTTGTGCTGGCAGCTGCGTGTGGGTCAGCAAAGCAAACCCTGGAATCGGGGGTTCTTTGGGGCAGGCGCAGCCTTCTTCAGGGGGTCATATTTCAGCAAGTACATTGTTCATGGCTCATGCAAATGAATCCTCCTTTGCTTTTTGTGGGGAATGTCTCGCTTTAGGTCTGCCACAGCCGCCTGGGAGCCTGAATAGCCTTGCGGTAGGTGCATGGAGGGTCTTGCAGGACACCTGCAGCTCTGAATCTGGGGTGCTGTGATGTACCAGCAGTGCTAGTGGCCATGTGAAAGGTTTCCTGGAGAAGAATTTGGCCTTGTGAGCAGATGAGTGAACCCTGCTACAAGCCTGACCAGCAAAAATCAGTGGGGATTAAAAAAACCCAACTCTGTTTGGCCCACTCCACAAGGAAGGCTATGTCGGGGGGGTGTCTCAGAACAGTGAGGCCTCATAAATCATCGTTAACTCACATCTGGGCCACCCTGTGATTGTATAACCACAACTGGGGGAAGGGATCAGAGGTTTCACTCTTTTCCCCCGAGTTCCAGCGCTGTAGAGTGTGCAACTTTAGATACTCTGCAGCATGACATAGTCGTGGAGGGAGAGAGATGTGCACTGGGGAGAGCAGCAGGGCTTGGGGTGGGAGCATTGGCAAGACAGGGTGGAACTTCCAGAGGCTGACATGGTAGAGAAGGCTCTTGTGCTCCTGGAGAGGGCATCTCGAGGGGAAAGATAGGGGGAAGGCCTGTCCTGGGTAAACCAACAGAGGCACCAGGGAAAGCATTCCAGGCAGCGGGAGCTGCAGAGGAGAAGGCTCTCACCTGACAGAGCGTGACTGAAGGAACAGCCTCTCTGTGGCAGGGACCATCTTCTTGTTCTGTGTTTGTACAGCCCCTAACACAGCTGGGGCCCTAGGTGCCTCGATAATTCAAATGATAAAGACTGAGTCAGTGGGCAGGGTTGGGAGCGGAGCTGTGCAGTGTTCTTTGCTGGGGGTTTTGATGACTCCATTGAGCGGGGTTAGGGGGCTGAGTGAGGTTGTTGGAGAACGAGTGTCTCCTGGATGCAAGGTGCAGGAGGCCACGCTTCCGGGGTTACATACACAATCCCCTCTAGCCTGTGAGGTTCCTGTCCGTGGCAGAGGAATTGTCTTGATCCTCTTGACGTAGTGCCATGGCCTCAAGTATCTCGGCCCCGCTGGGCGGAGGGGAGAGAAGGAGAAGCCAGGAACAGGAACTCTCCGGAGGCTCGAAAGCTTGGAAAATAAATAGCAACAGGCTGTAAGTTAACCCTGGCATCCCCCGAGATTAATCACGCTGGCTGCAGCCAGCCCTGAGCCCCGGTGACGAGCGCTGTGGTTTATAGATCATGATTCATCAGCCCGACTTAGCGCGACCACGTTATTCCAGCCGATTGCAAAATCGTAAGAGGAATGTTGTGGTTAGTTTACGGCTTAACTATGCAAATCGTCAGGAAGCCTCCCGAGCTGGAGAATGTAGACGCACCCCGCCCGGCTGGCAGGGCTGTGAGGGTGGGCGAGAAGTGCCGGGAGCTGGCCATGGGGCTGTACGGGAGCAGCAGCTCGCACGAGGCAGGGTCCAGGATGGAGCTGGAAGTAAGTGCTTCGGGGAGCCGGTGGGGAGAGGCTGCCGTCCTTCCAAGCGGGGGCTGCTGCCTGCGAGCTGGGCCTGGCTCCCGCGTGGTGCCTGTGAATCTGGCTGGAGCTTTCCGAGAGCAGGGAAACCTCCATGACTGGACCGACCGAAAGGACTTCGTTGAGGTGCCGAGCTCCACGAGAGGGACGCTCGCCCCTTGAGGGGGCTGAAGCCCCTCCTCATTCTCTGGGGCCAGGGTGGGGGGGGAAGCTGAATGCACAAAGCCTGCTCCCCACCCCTCCTCCTCCGGCCTCCCGCCAGATCCTAGCAGCTGCTGGCTCTGGGAGGAAGTAAACAGAGGAGTGGGAGGAGCTGCACCTTTCCCTCCCCACGGCTGGCTGGGAGCATGTATGACAGGGAGGGGTGCAGTGAGGAGCCCCTCGCTGCTCAGGGAAAGCGAGTGCTGCCTCGGGAGCTGGGACTACGAGAGGAGGGAAAGAGAGGGGCTGGTGAGCAGTGAAAGCTCCACAGGGGCCAGAGCTTCGCAGCCCACGAAATCCTCATGACATTAGAGCCCAAAGGAGTTGGCAGGGCCGATTCCCGCCTGACTGCTGGGGGCGGCGTGTAATTTGGGTGTGTTTTATTGTAAAGATAAGAGAGCTGCTGGGGAGGGCATGGGGGAGCTTTGGCTGGCGATTCCAGTGGGTGGGTGTGAGCTGTCCCTGCCTGGAAGGCGAGTTAACTGGAGGTGCACACGGCTTGTAGGAAAGGCTGCCAGTTCTGTGCTGTCTAGAGCTAATCAGAGTCCTCTGGGAAATGAGGACAAAGGTGAGCAGCTGTTTATAGTTACTGTGCAGCCCAGGCGGCAGTGCAGGGCAGGAAGGGCTCCGGGGAACATCAGCCCGCACCCCGGGGCTTGGAGAGCAGTGCTCCTCTCACGTGTGAAGCTGATTTCAATAAACAGGAGGGATTGAAGGGAATGATAAGCGCCAGCGTCGATGCTAGAGAAGGATGGGTCCAGGGGTTAGAGGGCTAGCCTAGGTCCCGAGAGACCTGCAAGTCCCTGCTCTGCCACAACCTTCCGGTGGGACCTTGGGCACATCACGTAGCCTCCCTGTGCTTCATGGCCCATCTCTGTAATGGGACAGGAGCCCTGCTGTGCCACTCGGGGGTGTTATGAAGATACATATGTCACACTGGGAGGGGCTCAGATATACAGAAATGTACCCTGGATAGATGGATGCTTGAGCTTCCAGGAGTTAATTTTGCTGCTGCCCACCCTTGGAAACACTCTGTGCCCATCGGGATCGTCCACCCTACGATGAGAGAGGCCACACGCTAACCCCCAGCACCACTTGCCGCTTCTCGCCGGAGGGCACTGGGATTAGATAAAGCAGATGGGCTGGATATCGGGGAAATATTTCCTGGCGAAGAGATTGTGGAATAGTGTCCCTGAAAACTGGATGTCACCCAGTGCTAGAAGATATACTTCTAGGGCTAGTTGTGCCTTGGGCGAGGAGCTGTGACTCGCTGTGCTGAGAGCTCTTCGGCCCATCCTTTCCTTTTGTAGTTTTGCCATGGAGAGCGCCAACAGCGCAGATCCCTTTATTTTCCCCTCCAAGTCTTTTGTTTGCTTTGCTTGTGTTTTACTTTGTGGTTTTCAATTTGGGCTTCTGGATAAGGATCTGTCTTTTCTGCATTTGTGCAGTGCCGAGAACCCTGGGACCCGGGTTTCACGGTGCTAGTGGGAGGTGTCCACATTCTTGGAGTGCTCCAAGTACTTACTCTGGCAGTTCCTGTTTTGCATCTGCACTGTGCTGCAGTGCATGGGCTCAACCTCTCCAGGTTCCTCGGTGCTCTGTTCCCAGCCAGGGCTTGCTGGGTTTCAGCGTGATGCTCACTGCTTTGGTGGGAAACGTGGCATCCGTCAGTATGGCCGTACCCCAAGGTTCCTTCGCAGGCTAGTTGGTGGGTGTCTCACTGCACTCCGGGGCTCTGCTGACGGCTCCTGACATTCCTTTTGCTGCAGCGGATTCACAGCATGGGGAATAAATAATTTCAGTAAGAGATCTGCTAGGAATGCATGATTTGAAGAGACATTTAGCCAGGAGGCCTCCTGACTAGGGGAAGGATTACAAGATGAATCAGTAGCATTTTTCCTCAGTGGCTTTGTGCGAAATATGTTGATGTTGATGTTGTTTTACAGTTGGGATGGGGCATCATAATAATAACCACCGTAAGATGTATTGGTTCTCATGGTCATCTGTCCACCTATGCTGTTCTGATCCGTCTTAGGGCAATACTGCCATTTGGGTAGCCCAGACACTAGGGGGCGCCACTGGCTGTTTTATTTATGTTTTTAGTGGGGCGAAGCATACATTTTCCTGTGAGATGATGCTAGGTTAATGCTGTTGCTGACGTTGCATCAGACTTGCTTAAAAGTTTTCGGTGGGGCAAACTTTAAAAAAGGTGCCAGTTTTCATTGGGAGGGAAGGAGATCCGGTCACAGCCTTTTTTCAGTGTACATACCCCACAAACGCGCTGCCAGAGTGGAATTGTGTGTGTGCTTGTTTAAGCTCCAACAGGTTGGGTTTCTCTGTTCTGTCGAAGGATCAAATTACTCAAATGCACATCCTATTTCACAGCGATGCGAGGGACATGGACTCACTTCGGGCTGCGTCCGCATGCGCGTGCATTTCGGTGGGTGTGTTTCCTTGCCTTTTTGCTCCTGTCCCACCCTGTGGTTTTGCTCGTTGGCGCTCAGCGATCGTATCATCTGTGCTATCCCAATCTGATACTATGTGGAAAAGCTGCAATTACCGTACAGGATTACAGCACTCTGGTTTGAATAAGTGCAAACACAAGATAAGAGGATAACAAGCCTTCCCTCAAGAATGCAGCTTTGTGATGCCGTGGACAGGAACTCCGTGTGTGGCTATTGTCAAGGCCGAAGGAGCTGATCTATCCAAGGTACCTCCATGGCCACCATCTCTGGGCACCTCACCACACCCCCTGTGATGCTGCGAAGTGCTGTGAGACCCAGAACAGCTAAGTGAGTTGCCCAGGCTCTCACAGAAAGCCTGTAGCAATGCAGGGATTTGAACTCAGGTCTCCTAGGCTAGTGCTCTAGCCACTAGACCATCCTTCCTGTCTGTTGTTCCCACCTAGTATGTGTCAGTTCAGAGGGGAAGGATGGTAATATCACATCCATCTCGGCTCTGCCTGCGGCTCCCTTCTTGTGAGCAGGCTAGGGGATGGAGTTGGCTTGTAAATTTCATCCCACTTTGCTTGCACGCTGCGGGGGATGTCTACACTACAGCGGCCACTGCGATACAGTTGTGGGTCTGCAGCTGTGCCACTGTCGCGTTGGTGCTTCCTACATCGACGAAGGGGTTCAGCACAGCTGGGTAATCGACCTCTCAGAGATGCGCTCACCGGGACGAGGAATGAATGTTTTTGTTGACCTAGCTGCCTCTGCAGTGGGAGTTAGAGCAACCTACCTGCATCACTCTAGCTGCAAAATTTCTCACAGCCCCGTCCTGTGTAGCTAGGTCAGCCTAAGTTCTAAATGTAGACCAAGCCTGAGCAGAGGGGAACCAGTGATGGGGTGGGGGAGGCTGCAGCAAGGCATGGACGCTGTAGCTTGCCGCACACTGGCTGGCAGGGTTATCAGTGAGGCCTTGAGCTGAGAAGCTGGAGTCTTTGCAGGAACAGGAGCCAATTTGCTGCTGTTGTGGTCACAGACGTGTTCAGGGCATGAACTCGTCTGGCAGGGAGGGGCTGTTAGCCTGCGCGGTGACCCGTCTCCTGGATCACTCATTAATCGTTGACCTTAGTGTGGAAGATGGGCACTCGGATGTAGTGGCAGCTAGTGCGCCTTCTGCTCTGCATCCTGGATTCCATCTGCTGCACAGAGGCCTGTTTCCCAACGCCCACAAACACGGGAAGGAATGCATCGGTCTGGAGGTTAATTAAGGTTGTGTGACCAGGGCAGAGCAGGCCTTCTCCTGGCTGTATTAGAGAATTCCTGCCTGCACCATCCCAGGCAGTGAGGAGTGTCCATGGGCCCTTCTGGAGGGAGGGGTGGACAGGTGATTCCTCAGTGCAAGGGGCTGTGGGCTGCCAAAAGCTGCTGTGACTCTGGGTGGAGAGTGAAGCGCTGCTGGGTAGCCCTACAGGGAAGCCCCTTCGTATATCATCAGGGCAAGGGAAGGAAGTTGGCGAGGAGATGCTGGGGCAGCCAGAGCCGGCTAGCAGTGCCGATCTGTTACTGACCCAGCTCCAGGAGCACGCCTAGCTGTGGTGGGCTGGTGTTAAAAACACAAGGCCCCTCTTTTCATTGGCCTTCCCACAATAGCTCCCCAAACAAGCACACCCCGCCCTCTCGCCTGGCAGCCGAGCAGCAAAGGGGGAGCGCACGGCCTCATCTAGTTCACCTTATTCTCCCAGGGTCCTGTCTGCACTCAGACACCATGGCACGGGTTCGGTGGGATAGCGCAGAGGCAGGCCCTCTAGGGGAGCACTGGGAAGTCATGGCAGGGGGGTAAAATTGGTGGCTGCTTGAACCCCTTTCACCCCAAGTGGGTGTGAAGCTGCGAGGAACACCCCGTCCAGGCTTTTTACATGCTTGCTGGCACATTGGCATCTGCACTTCCTGGGCTGTCGTCATGTGTAATTAAGCCTGTTGCGACGGAGAGGGAGGCAGGTCTGCTCCCCATTTGCTGGACGACAGGAAAGTGCAGTAAAAAGGGTTGAAAAAAGCCTAAGATTTTTTTCCTTAAAACCCGTTGTGCCTCGTTGCTGAAATGGTTAATAGGAAGTAAATGTGCCGGTTCTGACCATATGAGAAGCCCTAGCCCACCCGACCCAGACACCTCTCCTCAGGAGACCATCAGGCCCTTCAAAGCTCGGGGAGTCTTGCTAATCTTGTGGCTCTTTGTCCAAGCCGAACCCAAGCTCCAGAGTTCACTGGCAAACTGCGTCAGTGACTCAGAAAGGGTCACGGAGTTCAGGGCAGCATTAATGCAACCCAGGGATGTTGTTGTGTTGTGCGCTCCTTCCCTGTCAGCCTGGTCTTTGCCATGTGCTGTGTTCAGGATGATCCTCATGCAGCTCTGCTCCCTTCCTTAACCACCTGCCCGAGGGTAGTGGGGAAATCTGGCTTCCCTGCCGCAATGCCAGGAGAGGGGCTGGGCATGTGTAATATTTGACACTGGTTGTGTCGAGGGGGTGGGACCAGGGCAGTGCGGGAGGAGGAGCTGAGTTAGAGGGAGGGTTGCAGTCTGAGCTGAGCCTTCTGGTGGGTGTAAATCAGACCCATCACATTCTGGAGACTTGGATCCTTGGAGGTTGGGAGATTCCTTTTAGCTATGAGAACGCTTCCTGCAAACCCAAGAGGCCATCAAAGGAGCAGGAGGAAGAACAGTAGCTGCTGTGTTTGCATTTCAATTTTATTTCAGGATTTGAGTTTAAACCAAGCGCTTTTGAAAAGCAGGGCAGTGGGGGAGGGAGGAGGCACAAGTGGTGCAATTGCCCCAGTCCCGGACCCTGCAGGGGCCCGCACGAAAGTTTTTCGGGGCCCTGGAGTGGGGTCCTTCACTCGCTCCGGGGGCCCCGGAAAACTTTTGCGGAGCCCGGACCCCTGGAGCGTCTTCCACACCGGGGTGGAAGGACCCCCTGCCGCCGAATTACCACCAAAGCGGGACCTGCTGCTGAAGTGCTGTGTCTTAGGTGATAATTCGGCAGCGGGGGGTCCCTGCCGCAGGTCTTCGGGGCACTTCGGTGATGGGTCCCGGAGCGGAAGGACCCCCCACCACCAAAGCGGGGTCTCCCCACCACTGAAGACCCCAGGCCCCCTGAATCCTCTGGGCGGCCCTGTTGAAAAGCCAAATAAAGTGGTGCAGTTGCCATCTCCCGAGAGATCCTCCATGCCTTCAGGTGCGTTGCCTCCATGGCCACAAGTGGGACTCTTGCAGACGCATGTGGCTACCCAGTAGCAGTTACTCAGCAAGTAGCTTGTGTTTGCTGCCAGCAACAAAATGGCCTCTTGGTGTTCCTGAGGACAGCAAGCAGAGAGTGCTTTGCACTCGTGAGCATTGGGTTCCACTTCTGCAGCAGCCTCCTTGAAATGAATGCAACAGATTATTAGCAGTAGTTATTATTAATGAATGACACTAAGTTTAAACCCATACAGGCTGCTCTCGCTAACCCGCAATGAGGTCTGAAAGATCCCGCCCCCAATTTCCTGCCATCTAACGCCCTCCACTGCTGCTTCCTGTCAATGCAGATGCATTGGCAGCAGTTCCTCTAGTGTGATCTTTTGGATGAATGAGTATGTGCATTGGGGATTTAGCTAGACAAGGGCATTTTTCTGGCTTTACCCTGCAGGCATAGAAGCACTTGCTTATAGGACCTCCTTATTTACGCTTGCATTGATGTCCGAGTCTAAATCTCCTGTATTGATTTGATTATGCGGCATTTAAATACCCGAACTGCTTCTCTGAACTTGCCTGATTCATCTAGCAGCTGTGTGAATTGGGTCAAGAGAACGTCTTTTGCCTTTCAGGGGGCTCCCTCGCCCCGGAGGGAGGAGCATCGTATCCGTCCCCAGATCTTGATATAAACCCTTTAGATCCTGCCTCTCTGCAGTGAGTACCAGATAATATATGGAGATATACCTATCTGCTGGAACTGGAAGGGACCTTGAAAGGTCATCGAGTCCATGCAGAATTCATTGCAAGTTCAGAAGCAGTTGATACTTAGAGACATTTTACTTTGACAGTCCTGAGAAGCCATGCTTCCAGCTAATCTGGGTTTACCAGCCCCAGAAATCTTCTGAGACAGCGTGTTGGAGGCCCTGTTGCAGACTGCAGAGCTTCTGGTGGATCAGAGGAAGGTTTGAAAAGCAATTGGGTATTCTCTGAACTGCAGTTCCAACCCTTTCGAAGTTCTCTCGTCACTATGTCTGATTCTTCGCTGCTTCATGCCTTGTGTCGTCATATTCACTAGTGCCCCGCGGGCGTGACAGGCTGACGTTCTGATCTGGCTGGGCTTCATGCTCCTGTTGTGCAAGCGCAGATGCCAGCATAGGGCAGCAGGCAGTGGAGAGAATCAGGCTCACTCTTTACGATTGCCGTGTGGTTTGTGCCATTTGAACCCACACAAATAGAGAGGCACTGAAGTTGTGAGTGCATCCTTAAAGTGAAGCACGTGCCTCCAATACTTTGCTGAATCAAGGCCTGAAAGAACACAATGCTTTCCTCTCACTTCTTGTAGCCCATTTCGATAGCTCTGCACGTCTCAGTTAGCACTAACCCTTTGGGGCCCAAGAGTTCGCTTGACGCAGAATGCTGGTGCATGGGAGGGCTGTGTTCAAATCACACACCTCTGCCATAAAGCTCCATCCTAGCAGCTGCAAGCAGGATGCACCGATCATCAGGGATCAGCCCTTCAGTTAGAGAGTTCTTCCTTTCAGCCTGTGGAATCCTTTCCCCAGGGAAGCTGCTCTGGCCAAGCCCGGGGGGATTTACTATAGGAAACAATCCTGTATTAGCTGGGGAGCTGCATGGCTTAATAAATCACGTCCATCTCTAATTTCTACGTCTCTGTGGAATTCCTTTCATTTGATGCTAGCCAGAAGGAGGTCTGAGGAATCGGGTGTCCCCCTGCTGTCTTCCTGCAGCTGCAAAATGGAATCCAGCATCATATTATCATTTTAGAAAAGCTCCCATTTGGTAACATGAAATGCCTGGGAGGGGGAGTGGTGCCGATAAAGTTTTGATGGGCACCTGCACAAACCCTCTTAAAAGAGAGTAAAGGCAGGTGGGTGCCTCACACTTAGCTGTGTTTGGGGCAGATGGGTGTAATGGCTTCTAAATGAAGTGTCTGTCCAGCTGTGCTGATTCTTCTTCAGGTGATGTGGGGTCAGGTTCACGTCTCCTGCGCAGCATTCACTGCATCACTTGCCCTGAAACGGGTTGCGTAGTTCATAGCCTCGGCAGCCTCTTTGCTTTTGTAGCCAGTGGGAGCCTTTCCCTTCACCTTAATGGGTATTGGATCAGATCCCCAAGCACAGACCCAGAACGGGCTCTGATCTCTGCATTACGCTTTCTGACCCCCTGGCCTGCAGTAGCCCTGCCTGCCCCTTGACTGCAGATATCCACCCCGTAGCTCAGGCAGCGCTTTGTTGTTTGTTTCCCCTCTTGGTCAACCCCTTCAGCGTTGTTTAAATGCGCTTGTTTGGTTTAGTCCAGGTGCTAAGATTTATCCGCCTCAACCGTTTTTTTTTTTTTTTTTAATTGTCCCTTGTTTTGCAGCAGCAGCAGCAGATGCCCCGTAGCAGCCAAGAGGAGAAGGATGAAAAAGAGAAAGAAAAGGAGAAGGAGGCTGAGAAGGAGGAAGACAAACAGGAAGCAGAAAACGACAAAGAAGAACTGACAAAGTAAGCAAGTTTTCTCCTTTCTCTCCGCTCCTCACCCCTAGGGATCATCGTGTGCACTGGGCTGGGAATGCATCCTCTCAGTGCTCCCTCCTTAAGGAGAAGCGCACTAAGAGGAGTCGGGGTGCGGGGAGGGGGTGCGGGTTGTCAGTGGTTTGAAGTGCATCCAGCACAATCTGGGCAGTGATCCCAGTACTGGGTGATCCTTTTGCAGGTTACCTTGGATGTGCTGCATGTACCTCTCTCTTCTCCTAGCACAGAGCAGGCTAAACCTGCTGCTAGCAAAGGAGCGAGTCTATTCTTTTATAGATTTCCCCTCTTCCCCCACATCCTTGGAGAGCCTAGAAGAAATCACTGACTTGCTTTATAAAGCCGATTAGTCCATGAAGCAGCTTTGATACCAGGGTTTGTTTTATTGTTGCAAGATATTGCTGAGCCTCCTAGAGTCAAAGCAGAACTCAGGATGCAGTGGAGCATAGGGCTTCACCTTTTGCGGTGTTGATGTCGATGTGAGATCTTCCAGCTCAAGGGATTCGACCAGTTTTATAACCGTGCCTGTCTTAGTGCCTGGCACAGCATGGCTTAGCAGGGAACGCCGGATTTGTTGCTGGGAAAGGTTGGCAGGCAGACTGCTAGCTATCTGTAATGGGCTTAATACTTGGCTTAGGAGAACATCTGGCTTCATTATATCCAGGCTGCCTAAACATTTACCAGCAGGTCCCTTTCAGGAAGATAAATGAGGAGGAGGTGATGATAAATTCGAATGGCCCAGCATTAAACCTGTCTCTGTCAGGTCTCTGCGCGCTCTTGGGACTGCAACCATCTGCAGGAAAAAACAACAACTCAACCCACCCAAAGTCAGGCAAAGTGCCCTCGTTGCAAACTCCCAAAATATATCCCATCACCCAGTGATTTCCCCGCTCTTGCAGGGAGAAGAATGATGACACGTCCGGGGAGGATAACGACGAGAAAGAAGCCGTCGCTTCCAAAGGGCGTAAAACTGCCAACAGTCAGGGCAGGCGCAAAGGCCGCATCACCCGTTCCATGGCTAACGAGGCCAACCACGAGGAGGCAGCTGCTCCGCAGCAGAACACAGAGCTGGGTACGTACTTGCTGGGCACAAAGCCTCCGTAACCAAGGTGGGGAGGAGGGGTTTGTATCAGTCCAGCCAGCTGGGTGGAGGGAAGACCCTGGGAACAAAGGCTGCTGGGTTTTGCCTCTCTTTTGTCACTGATTCATTAGGCAGCCTGGAACAAGTCACCATGCCTCAATTTCTCTAACTGGACATGCAGGATGATAATCTTGTCCTACAGCCCTGGCTCTTTAAAATTCCTCTTGTCCTGAAGAGTGGGAGTGATGTTTCACCAGCACCTCAAAATTACCCAGTGGAATTCATCCAGCTGGACAGGAGGCATCTCAGAGGGCCAGGCCTGTGCCTCACCAGGTGAGGTTTGCATCACATGGAACCTCAGCTGGCAAGCCCTGAAGGAAAGCAAAGGGAATTGTGCCATTTTCAGCAAAGATGTGCAGATCTTCATGCAGGCCTCTCTTTACTGCCGGTGGCTATTGAGTGCGAGGCCATTCTGATGGAGTGTTTTACCATGTGATCTGAGATGGGCTCAGACTGTCCTTGAGAGCTCCACAGCCAGCAGATTCACAGTGCGCTGCACCTGCCCGGGGGCCTCACTTGGAGTCACTCGCTCATTTTCCCTCCCTGCCCTGGCTCCCAGTCCCTCCAGTTTGTGGTGTGCCTTGTCTCAGAAGCAGTAGGGATAAGCGATGGCTCTGATGCAGCTTGTTGCAGTGATTGTGGTGTTGGAAAGCCAGGCTTTCCCTTCCTTGCCTTCATGGGCACCACAGGTGATGGCTAGGTGAGGGGAAGGCTGGGACAACTCTGCCTATAGCCAGTGAGTCCGTATTTCTTCCAGAATAGGAGATCCTCAGCACACCGCTTACTCCTAATATTTTATGTCCCACGTCGTCTGCGCTTGGCACTTTACTAGCCTGTTCGATGCAGCTCTGATTCCCTGCCCCATTTCAGCCAACCTCCCCGCCATGTAAACACATGTGCAATGATTTCAAAGGAGAGGACCCAATACAACAACCCCGGAACATCCTGAAAGTGCCATTATGTTTCCTGAGACTTTAGAGCGTCTCAGGATGGCAGGGTGGTGCCTGTGGTGTCGTCAGAAATAAGAGAGAGAAGTCAAACCAATCTCACCCTAAAACGCATGGACAGACGGCTAGCGTAGCCCTTAGTTTGGAATGACAGGAGACAAGGATCCTACATGCAGCTGAGACCCATACAAAGGTGATAGCTTCCACTGCCAGCCACATGGGGGCTTGTAAGTGTTGAAAAGTGCCATATCCAGGCGATGATAGATGGTGTCTGCCTTTCCCTCCCTTCTATGACTGACAGAAAGACGGTGGTTGCCCTTGGGAACTATCCATGGCTGTCTTCGATAAGCTGACTGCAATAGTTGCTTCATTCCCTATAGCAAATACTAAAGAAACATTGATCCATGCCTGTCTGTTGGAGAATTTCCTCACTAAAAGCAGTGTCTTTAGTAGTATAAATTAAGTCTGTAAATATGGCTGAGTATTGTCTAAACCCTGGACTGTGAGCTCTCCAGGGCAGTGACTGTCTGTGTGTGTGTGTGTATAGTTCTAGCATGGCGGGGCCTTGGGCCCTGTTTGGGGTGCTTAGGCATTGTGCCAATAGCGGTAGGGAATAATCCCAGTCATTTAGGTAGCATGTTTCCTCCAGAGGTCTCTGGTGGAATCCCAAGCGGGGAGAAAAGACAGCTGACAATAGTAAAGTGACCAAAGGAAATGGGCTGCTGTCACTGGCATGCCGAAGCAATCAGTTACGTGTTGTGTCTCCTCAGTAGTGATTTAATGTGGGTTGGCGAAGACAGTTACTGTATGTTAATGTCCCATTGAACATTAAAAAACAACCCCCCACCCCCATACTGTAGTTTAGCGGCAGCACACTGCCGCTCCCAGCAGACATCTGTTACGTAACTGCTCAACCTCAGTAAATACTATTAATCAAACCCAATAGGCCATTTATCTGACATTTATTAACATACACTAACGGTCTTATTAAAACTCAATTAAATGCCTAGTCAAGTGTGTTTGGGATACTGAAAGCAAATAAATCTTGAAGCCCTGAATTTGCCCATGGAGGGGGAAAGAGAATTTCCAGGTATTGATTTCTTCTACCAGCTGAGCTAACGTGTGCTGGCTGGATCTATGTGGGGGCTGTATTTCTAATGGAGGAAATGACCTGCATTGACTTCCATGAGGTGACACCTGCAATCTGGTGCAGTCAACTGTGAAGAAGTTGCATTTTTCTCATTCCCAGGCCCTGGTACCTAACAGGTTGAGGGCATCAGAGTTGTGCTCTTCCCCCTCCAGAGCCCTAGAGCCTTGACAAGCTTCTTGGAGATGGTGCTTTTCCTCCCCACCACTGTCCTTTAACCTAGCCTGTCGGCCCAGTTTCCATTTTAAAAGGACATGGTCAAAACCTCTCTCCTCAGTGTTGAAATAATGGTCTGCCTGTTGGCAGATGAAAAGGAAATCTGTTTGCTTATTGGGGGCTTTCTGTCTCTGACTCACGTACTGGTTTGTTGTTGTAGGGTTTGCTCACATGTGCCAGGCTGCCGGCAGGATTATTTCAAAGTGAATACATTACTCAGGCCCACATGGAGCACGGGGGTGGAGAATATAAGTGGATGGTGGGCATAGCTGGCACTCATCTCTTACTGTGCTGGTTGGAGGGCACGGTTGCATCCAGGCCTCCTGAGAGTCGCTGTTGCTCCGAGGCTCTCATTGGATGTGAAAGTGAATCTGAGGTAGCCCAAGGTGCTGCATGCAGTCTCTGGAAATCTCTGATCCCCTGGGTATGGCACCATCTCTCGGAGCGCATCAGATTTGCTGACGACTGGTTCCCCCTGCTGACTCTCCACTCCCTGGGAGTTGATCAGTATCGTTGAGATGACCACGACCCTGCAGCCAGTCTGAGTTCTCAGCTTTTGCCACCCCTGGTGACAACACCTCTCCACATGATTAGAAGAAAATCAGTAGCTATGTCGCAGCTTTTTGCTGCGGGACAAGGGCGAGTGGGACCAACATATCACTGGCAAATACAGTTTCCCTAAGGGGGGCTAGTTTTGTTTTCCCAGCCCAAAGCTACCTTCCACTCAGACCTTCCATCCGTGTGACGGATACTGTGCAGGCTCGGCAATATTGGGCCTGGCACCTCCCTGCATCTAAACCTGGCGCAGAGGCTTGTGAAGCACTTTGGGGTGCTCCGATGAAAGGCGCTATCCATGTACTGTGTATTCTGATCGGCTTGGCTGGCATTTGGGCGCTAGTAACCCTCCTGAGATTTTCTGGCTCAGTTGCTGTGTTCGTACGTTTAAATCCCTCTTGCCATGACCACTTGGTTCTGTCTGTTTATTTTTCAGCTTCTTTGGAAATGAATGAAAGTTCTCGCTGGACAGAGGAAGAAATGGAAACGGCCAAAAAAGGTAATACAAAATACAGTTTTTTTTTCTCCATCTGCCAGTCCTGTTGGTCTGGAAAGGAAGCCAGTCCGTGGTGTTAGATGGTACGTGCCCAGCAGAGACAGCATGGGTGTGTTACCACACTGAATCTTGGGGTCCTGATTCTGCTCTTCTTTACACTGCTTTCACCCACTCTGTAAACCCATTGACTTCAGTGGAGTGACTCCTGATTTAGGCGAGCAGGAACAAGGACCTGCATCGTCTGAGAAAAGTGCCTTTATGTTTGTTTTGGTAACAAACTACAAAGTTGGCAGCAAGTTTGGGGATTTTGTCAGTGCTTGCTCCAGGAGTCATGTGCGATTGATTTGTGTCATGGAAGGACAAGGTGTTGTAGCATTGCCCAGGCTCTGTGCTGGAGTGAGGTCACTGCAGGAGATGGCTGCATGGCCAGAACTCGTGTAAATGTCAAACTGGGAAAGCAGTTGGTGGTTTGCAGGCCTGGGCTAGATAGCTGGGGTTTAGCTCTGTGTCACGGAGTTGAAGACTAGAAGGGATCATCTAGTCTGACCACCTGTATATCACAGGCCAGCAAACACCACCCACCTCCACACCAACAACCAGAATTAAACCAGACTATTATAGCCTGAGGAGACTAAACTGTTGTGTGCCGCAGGCAGAAAACTGGAGGGACCAAGGTGCCCAGTGACCCAAGATCCCTGCAGTGGCAGGAAATTGTTTTAGTGAGATATACCCAGACGAGCCCAGCAGGTAATCCATGATCCATGCAGAGGAAGGCGACCTTCCGCTCTTACGGTCCTTGCCAGTCTGACTTGGGGGGAAGATTCATTTGACCCCGAATTTGAGATCACTTTCTGTGTGTTTGTGGTTCACACGTGGCCCCACAGCGGTAAAAGACGTACCCTGATGCCCATGCAGGGGGATTCCCATGTGTAAAAAGAGTAGAAGATAAACCCTCTGGGCCCATAACTGCGCAATTGCAATAGCCCACTAATGGCAAGTCAGGGTTTCTGATCTCTGCTGCCTCCTTTAGAGGATGCACCGTTGTTCATAAAGCGACTGCCACTGCTATATCATCAAGTGAGAGCCTTTTCGTCCCTGAATCGCAATTGCAGATGGGGATTCTCCTGCTGAATGCTGAGACAGGGCCGTCCCTTTTACTGGGGCGAGGCTGCTGGCCGGAGGAGGTTTGTTTTGCATCCTGTGGCTGAGAGAGCCCATCGCTGAGACCGTTGTGTAAAAGTGCTGAGTGTAGCAGGCTCCCCTGGCCACTTCCCCCTCGTTTGTCGGGCTCCTGTGCCAAGATTTCTGCTGTTTAATTTTTTCCGAAGTCATGTCCTGTTGATCTGCGGTTGAGTTCCCAGCCAGTGCCGAGTGCATCCTGCTCAGCTTGCTCCCGCTCTTCTGGTCTGCGAGTAGTGTAGACATGCAGCTTCAAATGGAAATGAGCTTCATTTGGGGACAGCAAACTTAGCCAGACCTGCTGGCAGGTGTTAGATCAGTTGGGGAAAAGCACCTGCAGGAGGCACATGGAGCATAGCCTCTGGCTTCTCCTGTGCCTGCAGCATCCTGGACTGAGCTTATTTCTAATACGAATACACCAATATGTTTGGCTTGTTCTCATTGGAGCCATTCTGACCCTCTATAAACCCCTAGGCCATTCTTGTGTACGGCCAAGCGTTACTGTCTCTAGGCTCATCACTTACTCGACAGACTTCAGTCAGGCTGCCTGACTGAGTTCCAGCTGCTGGGATTAGCAGCTGCCGGTCGGTGGATTTCTGCGGCACGGGTCACTTTGAGCAGCCCCCTCTTTCCGATTTGACTGTAGAAGAGCCATTTAGGCCGCAAGGTGGGGCTGTGCTAAAAGGAGCAGTCTTGGTAGCCACCCACCTAAGCCAGTGTGGAGGATGGAACTGTGGGGAGGTGGCATCCAGTAGCCCCAACATCTGCCCAGTTTGTATAGGAAGGCAGCAGGCAGTGCTCCAACCTGCGCAGGGTTGGATCAGCCCACGGCAGTGTGGGGTTTGGTCTGCCCCGACCCCCTCGCCGTTTGAATGATGTTTCCCCCACACGCTGATCTGTGAAATAGCGAGGTTTCCATCACGGGTGTCTGCAGAGAAGCTAAATTCCCATCTTGCCAGGCCCCAGCTAGCTTCACAAGGCATTTTCCTGCTGAGTGCACCCAACGAGTTCGAATTTGTTCTAACTGGCACTTCCAAAGCTTGGTCCTCAGGGCCGGCGCTTCCATTTAGGCATCCTAGGCGGTCACCTAGGGCTCCAGGATTTGGGGGGGCAGCATTTTGCCACCCTCGGCGGCAGTTCGGCGGTGGGGGGTCCTTCCACGCTCTGGGTCTTCGGCGGCAATTCTGCGGCGGGTCCTTCACTCGCTCCAGGACCTGCCGCCGAAGTGCCCTGAAGACCAGGAGCGCGGAAGGACACCCCCCCCTCCCCCCGCCGCAGAATTGTCGCCAACAGCCGGGAGCGCGGAAGGACCCCCACCTAGGGCACCAAAAACCCTGGCGCCGCTCCTGTTGGTCCTGGAATATTTTTTGTTTTAGCCTGCAGCCAGTTTGCATTCTGAACATTCAAAACGAACCTCGGAGGTCAGTCCCAGGCTGATCCTTCCAGCAGCACGTATGCCAAGGACCTTGGTTTGGGGTAGTAAAGCAGGGTAGTTGAATAATCTCTCCAGACTGCAATCTGAGTGAGCATATTCAACAGCACTTGCATAGCGATGCTAAACGGAGAGATTTTAAGTAAGGGAAGGAGATGATATGGCTATACGATGAGACCGCAGTGGGGAATACCATATTATTAAGTTAACTAGGAGAACGAGAACCTTGTAAGGGTGAAGTTCTTGTTTAACGACACTTTTTTATTTTGTAGTAAACTTTGATTCGATAGTCTGCCAAAACGTACAGCGATTGATATAATTATGATGCCGTGTGTTCTGGTATCATCGGCTTCTTCCATTGTGACTGTGATTCAGAGGTACAAGCAGGCAGTTTTGATTAGCTGTAGTTGCTCTCGGAGTTTACCCACCACCTAGTCCAAGGGCAAGTGGGATGAGAGTGAATCCACTCCCCTTGGGGCTTCAGCCCCATCTTGGACCTGATCAAGTTTTCACTGCAGGATGGTTTATCCTTTCCCTGGACCTGGAAATGTTTAGCTAGCTGCTAGGTTCGGGGGATTTATCGAAGAGCTAGTAACCATTCTAGATGCAGCTCAGGGCTTTCCCCAAAGCTTTAACATGTGGCTTTACTTTGAAAAGGGACTACGTAATGCTGGCACCTTCTTACTCACCAGCTTTTCCTCCTTGTGCATCACTGAGGCTCAGATCTGCTGGCTTCAGTGACAAAAATAAGCTTTGGCCACTTTTCAGTCCTGCGAACTGTGCTGGCTCTGCAAGCCTAGGCTAAGGGGTCTGTCCTACTTTGTGCATCAGCCGCTACTGTGCAAACACATGGAAAGCAGTGGATTGACACAGGTGAGGCCATACTCTGAGGACAGTGGGTGGCTGTACAGGTGGTGTTTGGCCTGCAGCACCTTAGCTCAGGTGATGATGCACAAGAAGGGAAGCAATCCCCACTTGATTCTCAGATAGCCAGGCTGAGTTTTCAGGGCTGGCAGTTAGAAACACCAGCCTTTTTATTAGTAAACTAGCACACGCATTGATCTTAAATGAATTAAACAGAGGTCCACATGAAGCCGCCTTCTTAGCCTGCGTGCATGTGGAAATGCCCTTCATTGCATGCGTGTGTATGTGCAGAATGTCCAGATTTCTGCTCTGTTGCCCCTTCTAGCACTAAAACCTTATGCTCTTGCAAGGAGCTGTCAGGTTGGATGCAGGGTAAGCGGCAGTGTTAACACTGTGAAGGCACAGGGTATGTCCCCTGCTGCAGAAAGAACCCCTCACCACCACACATGCAATCACCCACACTTGCTCCGTTCCAGTGTAAAAACCTGCTGATTGAAATAAACCTCGGAAAGAGAAGCTGTGTGTCAGTGTATCTGGTCTTCGGCTCACTCCCCCTTCCAGGAGTGCTGTGGGCTAGCCGGGAGGCAGGCGTGGGTACTGGGACATCTCCATCATTGGAGGTTTTTAAGAGCAGGTTAGACAAACACCTGTCAGGGATGATCTAGATAGTTAGTCCTGCCATGAGTGCAGGGACTGGACTGGATGACCTCTCGAGGTCCCTTCCAGTCCCATGATTCTGTGACAGGAAGGTACAGGGGTAAGAGCAGTGGAAATGAGCCCATACAGCGTTACATGATTCTTCTGGACAGGTCGAACCCTTGTGCTGGCAGGGGAGCATCACCAGGTATCGGGAGCAAAATCACATACAGGGGCCAGATGCGCTCCAGGGGATCCCTTGCTTCTGAAAAGCATCAAATTGAGCAAGAGCATAGCCTGGCCCTGCCTAGTCCCAGGTAGCCTCATGCACTTCTGGGGCCGGGTGGCCTGGAGCAGGAAGTGGCAGACAGCTTGCACTGCTGTGGTCTGCACTGCAGCCTAACACATGAACGGGGCGGGGGCTAGAATTTGTTAGCTTCCTGTGTTAGCATCCGCATAGCGGACCCTTAAGAGGCGAGGAATCTCCCCTCCCCCGGCATCTTCTTCGTAATGCTCATGTATTTTTCAGCCTCCTAATCCTTGATTAGAGGTAGGGCCCGGGCACTGATGTTGACATCCGTCGGTCTAGAAGCAGGTTCAGGTGGGAGAGGTTAGTTCAGCCAATTACGGTAACAGGCAGGCTGCAGAGTTGGGCCCTGGCTCCGTGCTTGCCTACGATCCTGGTCCTGTCCCACCCAGGGGTCGATCAGGCCCCATTGTGGTTTGTCCTGGCATTCTCTCTACCTGCAGATGTGTAGCAGTCCGGGTGAGGTGGCAGCGTCCTGCGGAGCTGCTCTCTCTGTATCACGCTGGTCTCTCTGTCACGGCATGTCGTGTTTCCTCGCTAGGTAGCAAAGAAACCCCAGGGTCTGTTCAGGGAGTGTCAGCACACGAAATACAAAGGCCTGTCAGGGGAGCGGGTTGGCAATGACTGTGATTTCCTGCCTATGGTTGAGTTTTGAACGGATTTTTCCTTTAACAGTAAGGGAGCAGGAATAGCACCTCAAGCAGGTGATAAAACAGCCAGATTGTGCTCTAGTGGCTGCTTCGCACTGCCTCCCTTCTTTGGGAGTAGCCCTGGCAAGGAGAATCCGTGTTTTCCCCAGAAGATGGTAATTGTCCCTCTCAGATTGTGAACGTCGGAGGGAAAACTGGCTCCTGCTAAAGGCTCGGAGACGGACACTGCCTTTCCCTCAGCCGGGCCTCAGGACAAGTGGCACAGAGAAGGCAGCGAGGTCAGAGTTCAGCGGGACAAAGACGTAAATCCTACCAGCGGTGGAGTGGGCCGCTCTAGAGTTCTGTAACTGAAGCAACTGGAGTAGGCTGATGTAGCCAAATCACCAGGGTCTCTCGCTGACTGATGGGCTGCTACTGCTGCTGTGTAACAAGGAGGCTAATTTGGGTCGGGGAAGATGCGAAGGATTAATAGAAAACACAGTGAAGCCTTAACATGGCTGATGTCCTAGAAAGCCCCTCAATAAGGGGAGACCTGGCGTTAACATGGGCCAATCTCCTGCGAGCTATTGTCAAGGGAGAAGAGGGAAACCACACTAGAGGGGAACTCCCTGGCCGTTGCAGCCAGGGGAGTCTGCAGCAAACCGTGTCAGACCTGCTCGGTTTGCGGCACTTTGCCGTGCAGGGAGATCACACAGTGGCCGCAAAAGTCACTCCATCCCCCTGGCTGTGAGCACTCATCTCTTAGCAAGGATCAGGAGATTCTCTTGTGAGGATGGAGAGAGTTTCGTTGCAAGTCTCCCTTGCAGCAGCAGAATATTTTACGGACACTTGAACCAACAGACTTGGCAGGAGCCAGAAGCTCATAGGAACAATCTGGATCTCCAGGCTGGATTCTGAGGAAGAGTGACCCAGACGGCGCAGGTCACAGCTAGCGAGAGCTGGCGTTTACCGAAAGTATTGCTGGCCCTCTGTGAACACCCTTGGAGGAACTGCTATGGGGTACGTTTGCTGTGTGCTGCGTGGAGAAGTCTCTGCTACTCTCATTGGCCTGGAACCGGGAGTCCTATGTTCTGTTCCAGGCTCTGCCACTGATGTGCTCTGGGACCCTGAGACTTGCTTTGTGCCTCGGTTTCCCTACGGGGCTCATAACATTATCTACAGTCACGCACTTGGTGAAGCACGGTGTGATCTGCAGGTTAGTTTGACTTGTGGTGGAGCATAGTTTTTCAGAGCACTGTGTCCAAACTTGTGTACCTTTCAGACTGCTGTTGGAGGGGGTGCTTAAACTTCAGTTCTGTACACACTGCCTCTGTAATGCTGGCCATGGTCAGAGAATCCCAGCCCCTTCCCAGTAACACTCCATCCCCTTGGCTGCCAGGTTTACTGGGCAGGCTGCTGTGCTTGCAAACCCGCGACAGTCTCCATCAGCTATAGGAAACGGTTAAAGGAGCACGTGAAGGGAGACGGGGTCAGAGGGGTTTTGGGAGGGGTGTCACACTAGGTAGTGTAGCGCTTTTGGGATGAGATCATTTTTTTAAGTGTAAGCTTGATCTGTTAATACAGTTGAGAGCCCGTTAGGGGACCCTTTTGTGGGCTGGCTCATGCGTCGTCGTTTTGAGAGGCGAGAGCTGGGCGGGGCAAGGGCAGCCATGCTGGAGAGCCAGGGGAGAAATAATCAAAAAAGGCTGTGACTGTGGAGAGCTTGAATGAAAGCCACGCTCCCCGCAATGCTGCTTTCCTCTCCGTCTCTCACGCTCCAGAAACCAAATGCGCTTTAAAGTGTTCTCGCAGATCTGCACACTCCTCTTCCTTCCTGCCTTCCTTTCTCAGGCGCTCCAGCCTCAGTTTCCACAGACCAGGGAGAAGACTGTCCCCACCCCCATGCAATCCCATCTGCAAGGACTTGGGGTGTGTCTGCCTGTCCCTGTCTCCCCTGCCCTTGAAAGGGGCTGAAGTTATCCAACCACTTGTTGGTCCAGTTATCTGCGTGCTCTGTTTGTTTTCTCTGCCTCCTCTCCTGGGAGCCCTCTGACCTTGCCAGATGGTAGCGATCTTCAGTTGAAAACCGAGGCAGCGGGGAGACGTGTGGGGAAGGTCCGGTCCGGTTCTGAAAAGCCCCTTTGATTCATTTCAGAGCAGAGGAAACTATTAAGCAAAGCTTTGTTTTCCTGGCTCACTCCCCCTGCTGTTGACATTCAGATGAGAGAGAGCGAGCGCGAGACAGAAAGTGAGAGAGAGAAAGGAAGTGGGTGCCAAGTTGGCCGCACCCCTTGTCAGCTTGGGTCAGTGCCACGCTCGTTATTAATGCTCTGTCTAGAGGTCACATTCAGACAAACCGAGGCTCTGGGTCAGCCAGAGGAAAAGATTAGAGCTCTCTTGCTGCTCCGCCGCACACCCACGGCACCGATCTCCTCCCGGCCCGCAGCTGGCAGGAGGGAAGCTGCAGAGCTCGACTGCTTTGGCTTTTTTTTTTTTTTTTTTTTTGTCAGCATTGGGCATCTCTTGAAACTGCACAGACTCTCCTCCCCGGACCCCTGGGCTGCTGAGCAAGGAGGTGAGACCGGGGGGTGAGGGGAGAGAGAGAGCGCCGGGGAGAGCAAAGCAACTTCAGTCCACCTTAACAAACGCTGCGCCAGACAGTTGGAAAGCTCCGAGGAGCTGAGCCCAAGGAGTGCCCAGGGTGCCTCTCGCGCCCCAGTGGAGCAGAGAGCACTGAGGACGGAGCATGTGTTCAAGGCAATTTCTTGCGTCAGGGTCAGGCGCCTCCAGCTTTTAAGACCTGGTTTTAAGTTACCGTGCAGTAGCTGCCCTTTCTGCCCAGGGCTCCTAAGTGCCGGAGCCCCCAGGATTTAAAGAACCAGCTTTTTTTTTTTTTCTTCCCTTTTGTTGGCTGCTGCGAGGGAGTGAAAACAAAATGAGCGGGGAGGATGTGAGTCAAGAACTCCCAGCGCTTGGTAACAAACTGCTCTGCCGCGCGGGGCTTTGAAGAAGTGCTCTCCCTGTTTATTCTGGTCTGCCTGCCGCATGCTCGGAGCAGCTTTTCTGGCAGGTGAAGCTAGACTCAGAGAATGTAAGTATATCCATAGGGCAGTAATGAAATGCTGAGCGTTTGGGGTGAACATTAAGGATGGGGCGAGCGAGTGTGTGTGCGTGTGCACGCTTGTGCACACACCTATCATCTCCTCCTCACCAGTCAATGCAGGACTGATTAAGATCTGGTCGGCTGGTTAGTCAGAGTTTCAGTTGTGGTGCTAGATGAATGTGTGTGTTTTGTGAGAGACAGACCTGCGTGTGGCAGGCTTGTGTGATACAGATGGGGTGGGGAGTGAAGAGTGCATAGGGGGGAGGCGGTGGGATGGGGTGGAAGGGAACAGTGACGTGACGTTGCTCAGCAGAGCACTGGTGGTGCCTGGCGAGTGGCCTGTTCGCCAGCCAGATCCAGGGCAGCTGCTGGCTGCTCCCACCCTGAGAGTACAGATAATTATAGTTTTGGGAAGCAGGTGTTGCTGTTTTGTTCTCTTGCCTGCAAATATAAGGGCGTCTGTCCGCACTGGTTTGATCCTGCAGGGGGAAGGTCTGTCTGTGCTTTGGAAACATGCAGTCTCTTCCTCATGAGATAGACACAGACACCTGCGCAGCTCCCCTTCTGCCGGCTGGATGCTTGCCTTCAGACACACCATTCGCATGTGTGGAGACCGGGCACACTGCGCGCTGTCCCCAGCAGGCGAGGGGAAGGGCGCTGAGCTTCCCAAGGAGCTGGGCCTCGTAGTGCCGCTGGAGCGGGTGACTTTAAATTGAACAGGCTTCAGCATAGCCTTGTGATTGGGAAGCGGCCCTGCAAAACCGCTGGGCGCAGCGCACCTGACGAATGGAAGGGCAGCTGAGCAACTTCTTATGTGCAGCAAGACAAGGTCAAGCTGCACTTGGAAATAGAGTGAGCATGGACGCACCCCGGCACACTAACAGCCATTGCAATTAGCACATCCTGCTGCCCCATACTGTGCAGCACAGTCGTCTCGGAGGACAACACAATCGTACAGAGAGTGGTGCCTGTTGTGGAGGCAGGAACCATTGTTACTATTCAAGGCCCTTGCCCGAGATGTAGCTTACAATTCCAGCCTGGTCTGTTACCCTGGGGATTAAGCCCTCCAAGTAGCAAAGAGTGAATGGATTGATTCATTTGTTCATTCTGGAAGCGATGATGAATCACAGTGCATGGGGCCGGCCTGCTTTCCCCGGCCGTGTTTAGCCGTCCCTGGGGGGGAAGGCTCTTGCTGGCTAGTGTGTCTCAAGGTTGGTGGCAAGATGGATTTGAGAAGTCCCAGTTGAAAGCAGCAGCAGTCGAGGTCGTGGCTTTAAATGGATCAACGTTGGGTGTTGTAGAGCTAAAACTCAAACCCAATTCTTCTGTTGCCCCTGCTCTGCTGTGCATGGCAGGTCTGTTACGTGCCGCACAGTCAGGGCTGCAGGGCCATGCGAGGGTGCAGGAGATGGGAACTTTCACCCGTCATTCCTGGCTGGGCTTGGGTTCACCCGGAGTTGGATGAGTGTTTATCCGAGGCCGTTTGGCCCAGGTACTGGTGGGTATCTCTTTTTGGGGCAAATCCCACGCCCCTCTCTCCTAGCCGGCATAAGAGCCCTCGTCTGCCATCGAGCTGGTGTGCTTCCGCTGCCTGGGATTTGGGGATCACTTCACCCGCAGTGCTCCCTGTGCCCCAGCCCTCTGCAGGTATTTAAAGCTAGGACTGCTGGCTCTGCAGCTACACAGCTCACCCACCTGCCCAGACCCAGGGTACCAATTCCTACTCTCCAAGCCCCGGCTCTGATCCCAGGGGGGCACTACTGCTTGAGCTGAGTGCACCGGCGCTAGGGTTTATCCCTTAGGATGTTTTATTTGTCAACTTTGGGATTCACAGAATCAATGCAGCCTTTCTGGAGTAGGCCCTACACATAAACAAAGCCATTGTTAATTGGTTCCTTTGTTCGTTGCTAGAGCACTTTTAAAGGGAAGTATTGCGTGAGTCCTAAGGACATGCCAGGGGCTTCCCTGTACCATGAACGCAGACTCTGCCTGTGAATTCATCAGGGGTCTCAGGCTAAGGCCTGACCAGTATGGGGATGGGGAACCTTCAAGGAAGCCCGTCCAGTGCTGCAGGAGGGTCTGTGTCTCTTTGCACCAAGAAAACCCCAGCCTGGTGTCAGAAGTCTGTGCTAGAGGGGCCAGGCCCAATGGGCAAGACAGCTTTTGCCAGTTCATTTTGGGTGCTTCGCATGTCCTTAAAATGTTGCTTTTCATGGGGCTTGCAATAGCCCCTCTTCGCCAAGCGTGTTAGAAAGACCATGGCAAGCGGCAGGCAAAAGGCAAAGGAACATGGACCGACGCAAAGGCTGGCTGGTCGCAGTCCCACTGACAGTGCAGTGTGGAGTCTGCTGGAGCTGTGCAATATGTCTCGTCCTCAGGGCTTGCAGGCAACCGGATGGCAGCTACCTAGCAGGCCAGCCCCAGCCCAGCCTGGCAGTGGGGGAGGCGCCAGGGCCTCATGGACATCTCAGTGGGTCAGAGGGAGGAGCGGGGTTAGGCTGGCTTATTGAAATGCAGGCAGGGGAAACCGTAAAGGGACCACACACCCCTGATACAGAGCTGCCCTCTAGATTTAGCTTTGAGGCCGTTGGGCGAACGAAGTCCCCAGACGGGCAATCCATCATGCGGGAAGTACACAGACTTGTAAGAGGGTAGCATCCTGGTTCAGCTGCAGTGGCCTTGCCTGCTGCCCTGGCAACCTGCACAGTCCCAGGGGGCAATACAGGGGCCACCAAGGGCTATGATGGTCTGCTCGGGGCTGCAGGGTGCTCATTAAGTGAATGGTCCATGGCACCCCCACCTCAAGCTGGTGTGGATTCTCTCGCTCCCTGCACCTTTATACACTGTGAGCTTAGCTGGCCTCTGCATTCCAAGGGGAGGCTGGTAATTTCCCTGCTTTTCCTGTGTTTGGCCTCCTCCCAGTGCAAGACGTGAAACTAAATCTTTGGCAGTGCCCCAGGTTTCTAGATCTTTCACTCTCCAGGTTTCTCCCTCCTCGGTTCCGCTGGCCTCTGGTTTCTAGTGGCAGCGTTAGCATGTCTCTCTCTAGAGTGCCTGTGGCAGGCGTGTTTCTGTGTGTGACCATCCGTCTGTGTTGTACTGGCTGGACCCGTGTCTATTGCGTATAGCGTGTGTATGAAGCAGAGCCCTGCAGTAGCATTGCACAGAGGAAGGGTGGTCCAGTGGTTAGGACAATACCTGGGGAATCAGGAGACCTGGGTTCAGTTCCCTGCTCCACCAGGAACTTCTTGTGCGACTTTAGGTAGATCACTTAGTCACTCCGTGCCTCAGTTTCCCTATCTGTAAATTGGGGTAATAGCACTGCCCGGTCTCTCAGGAGTGTGGGGAGGATAAATATATTAATGATGGGGAGGGGTTTAGATACGATGGTAATGGGGGCCATGGAAATACCTTGGCTGATAATTAGCTCCTTCCTACCTCCATGCCCACCCTAGTCCCGACAACTATCCTCCATTCATGCATCCTAGTGCCGCTCCATCTGCCTGCAGTTGTCACCCCTGGCTTGATGCCTGACCTGAAAAGCTTCTGCATGTGAACCCATGATTTAGCACTGATTTTCCCTCTGCTTCCCCTCAACACTCCTCCTTCCAGCAGTGGAGTTGCCTGGGTGAATACATCACTACATTTGTGTCTCGGCTCCTTTGTTTGGGCCCCTCCTGGCCGTCTCTGCATGTGCATCCAGCCCATCCAAGCCTGTGGGCTCCAGCTGTCAGAGAGTGGAGGGTGCAAAGAACCTTTCCCCATCCCCGTTAGCCCCCCGGGTAGGGACTAGGCATAACTGCAGCCATCAGGGAGGAGGGTACATGCTTTCACCTTCAGAAGGGATAGAGCAACTGGCTTCTTGTCACTCCCTTGTGGGGTGCTGTGACTGTGCTGCCCCCAACATGCTATAACGGTGCGGTCTGGGCACAGAGCTGTCAGCGTTGTTGGTAGATGCAGCTACAGTGCGCTTTGTTCCCCAAGACTGCTGGGGGTAATGCTTTTCACCTAGAAAGAAAAACAGGAGCCTCTCTCTCATCCTCTTGGCCACGGAAGTCTCGCAGACGGGTGCTGGTGACCATATCGTCCCAGTGGAGTTTGGTTTGTCCAGGGGAATGACCCAGCCTTTGTGTACCGTGCCACCCTTGTGAGCGTTTATTTTGTTTTGCCCCCCTCTGATTTTATTTTCCTGGTTGCAGGTCTCCTTGAACATGGGCGGAACTGGTCAGCCATTGCCAGGATGGTGGGCTCCAAGACTGTGTCGCAGTGCAAAAACTTCTATTTCAACTACAAGAAAAGACAGAACCTGGATGAGATCCTGCAGCAGCACAAACTAAAAATGGTAAGCAGCCTGCCGCAGCCCGCTCCAAGCATCACAGATATTTCCCGGCAAACAGTGACACAGCTTCTGACATTCCCAAGTCCAAAGGGAAGTTTTTCTTCCCTGAGAATTTACTGGGTGAAAATCACAGAGCCCAAGCTTAAGCTGACGGCTTATAATGAGAAAGGGGGCATTTGTCCTTCGGCCTGTGGTATTTTCTGGCTAGATTGGGGGCCCCTGTGGGACACAACAACCAGGTCTCGGACTCACATGTGCTACACAGTGAGAAGAAAGGAGATAGAAATGAGGGAATAGCCATTGTGTATTGTGATGCATAGCCAGATTGTGATCCCAGTTACAGCTGTGTGAATCCATTGATGCCAGTGGAGTTGTACCAGTTTACCCCAGTGTCTCAGAGATCAGAAGTGAGTCCAGTAATGCTGTTCATTTCCAGTGCAGTCTTCCACTACTGCATGTCCTGTGGTGGCTCGAGCACCGAGTATAAAGAAATTAATGGCAAACTGGCCACAAACAAACAAGAAAAACCAAACCCCACAAGGTTGCCATCCCGATATTAGAAGGAAGGAGGTTGATTCCCAGAAAGAACAATCATTGGGACATCCAGAGACAAGCATGGTCCAGTGGCCTGGAGTTTGAATCCTGACAGACAGGAGTTCGAATCCTGGCAGACATTTTGATTCCTTCCGTGGCCCAGGGCAAATCTCTTAACCTTTCTGTGCATCAATTTTCCTGTGGTAGAAAGGGGATGATAATTCTTTCTTCCCTCGCAAAGTCCACGGAATGAATTAATTGGCATTTGCCAAGCACTCTGAAGATGCAACGTGCCACTACAGATCTGCTAAGTATTATAATTATCATTTCATTTGCAGAGGACCCTGGGGTTCCGAGCTTCCTGGCTAATAGAATTCACATGGCGTAACCCCCCAAGGAGTGCTTTGGAAAGGAAAGGGACAATGTTCAATACAGGAATCTCTCTCCAGCAAGCTATTACAGTGCGAATAAAAAGACAGGAAAGCACTCAGTGACTCAGCCAGGAATTGAATATCCTAGTCACTCTATAGGAACAAGAAGTAGAGTGGGCAGTGGTGATGCTTTTGATCATTTCTCCACGCTGAGAGATACTCCTGTGTTCCTATGTTTCACTCAATTGTGTTAGAAGCAAAGCAAATAAACGGTACAAAGAAAACAACAAAAACACCTACCTAAAGAATGGAATGAAACACTCACACACACAGGCAACCTCTCCGAATAGAGCTTTATGTTATAAAGATCTAGTGGTCGTTCCTTGGGCGAATCTGATGTAAGATCGCTGAACTCAGTAATAGAATCAGAGTTGAGTATATTAATTTACCCTGCTTCCTGATATTTCAGAAATTGCACTGCATGGGTGTTTTTCTGCAGAACCAGTTTTTCCCTCATCCTTTTCTCCCCCATTCATATTGTTCACTAGCGCGTGCAGTTTAGATCATCATCATCATCTAGTCTTTTAAGCGCTGGGGGCTGTGGAATTTAGGTTTTGTATAAGAACAATGAACGCTCAGCTGTTATTTATTGGGTTCTATTGTTTTAGGCAACAGCAGATGCCATAAAACTGAATAAAATAAAAGAACAACTGTGAATGAATTTCCACAGACTTTCCTTCCTAACTCCTAAACATATTCATAAATAAACCAAACCTCCTGATCGTTTCCTGTATAGAATCTGGGCGTGCAAAATAGTCAGCTTTGACCGCCCTCTCAGTGGAAGCAGTCAGAGGTCAGGCCAATATGTCATCAGGTAATTTTGCAGTGAAGTCTCTAGCTTATTCCATGACCTGGATGTCAGCAGCTATTACTGATCTCCCTGCAGATAACGTACAAGGAAACGGATAGGCTCTGCAATCCCAGTTTTGCTAGAATGTTTATTTAATTTAAGGAGGATAAACTCAGTGAGTAACGCTTGTTAATTTCTCAAATGTAACTTGTTTATGGTTTGTAGCCCTGTTGCTAGGATTGGTAGAACAAGGGTTTAGTTACAGACTCAGATCTCAGCACAGCTTTGCTGAGATGTCTAGAAACCTTCAAGTGAACCAGAGCCCAGTTTTGGGCAAACCTGAGTCAGTGTATGGTTTAGCCTGTGCCAGTGCATGGTTTTGAATTATAGCCAGATGAAATTCACTGTTCCGGATGGTTTCATCCCAGTGAAGCTTGGTAATTCCAAGTGCTCTTCAGCTTAAGTCTGAGGATTCATTCAAATGTAGACCCTAAAGCACAGCCCAAAGAACACGAGCCCCATGCAAACCAGGACCACAGCGATGGTTTGCACGGAGCCCTGTCCCCAGTTTGCTGTGGCTAGCACAGCTGTAGTCTGCACTCGTGCGCAGTGGGTGCATTGGCCAGCGGATGGTGATTTTCAGGTGGCTCTCAGATCGGTGGGCATGCATGCCAGACTGTCAGCCGCACCCCGGATTTGCCAGTGCCTGTGGGTTACAAGGGCGCAGCTTGGAGCCTTGCCTCTGAAGGGAGACTCAGAGCCCGGGCTGAGAGACTTGTGCTAGTGGGGCTCACATTAGCATGCAAAAATAACTGTGTAGACACTGCGGCTTGGGCTGTCAAGCCCCCTTCCCACCCCACATGCTTGAGAGCCTGAGCCACAATGCTAGTGCAAGCTCCGGGCTGGAAGGCAGGCTCCCAGACATACCCAAAAAGGGAACCTGTAAGCTTGTTCTGCCCCCCAGGGCACCTCCCTACTGCCCAGTCAGAAAGCAGGGCTGTGGCAGCTCCATCCTGTTTCTCTGGGGCATGGATGGCCTGTGGGCTTCCACAGCTTCTCCAGTCATGCTGTGCTTGGGACTTGAACTATAAGGGCTGTCCTTTTCCTACAGGAAATAAACCTCACCTGGAGAGCTGCAGAGAGATGAATTTTGTATACTGTGTAGCCCTGTCTTCCTTTCAGCGGAGCTGTGTAGACTCCCAGACGTCCCTCTTTCACTGACTTGTGACTGGAGGAAAATCCTCCTGGCAGTATTGGATTAAGACAAGACCAAATAAGCAGGGGGTGGACTCAGATTTAACAGCTCCACCCCTGGAAATACAGGCCTGGAGCTGTATATTGACAGCCACCCCACTGAGCGGGGTCCCAGCCCAAGAAATACATCAGAAGGGCCAGTGCCTCTGATTAGGGTTGAGTCACGCCACCTTTAAGCCTCATCCGAAGTCTCTGCCTCTGAGCGTTTCGGCTCAGTTCTGTTGCAAGAACCTGAGATCTGTTCTTGGCATCAGCCTCAGTTAGTCCTGACCTTGTGCGTGCTCATCTCTTGTTTCATTAACCGCAGCAGTCAAGGGGAAAATGGGGCATTGTGATACCGAATGTCCTTTCAAGTTGCTCTTTCCCTGAGCCGTCGGAGCTCAGAATCTCTCTCCCCATGTGGGTGTCTGCCACTTGTGCTGAACTTGCCTGAGGCCGGGGAATAACATGGCTCATATTAACCTATCAAACTGAAGGGTCCCTACAAGTCCTTGCAAGATGTCCACAGGGCACCCAGCCGTGCGCTTTCCTCAGTTAATTTAGACGGAGCCTGCTCCCTGTTAGATGCGGCCTCAGAATCCAGACAGCTCCAGATGGGCAGGATCCTGGTGCTGATCCCCATGGGAGAGAGCTGTCCTTCTCAACCTTCTGCTCCCTTTTCGGAAGTGGGGGTGAGCTCTTTTTGCTGCCTTAGAGGCACTGTAGGCTGGGGAACCTGTTCACTCGCTCATCCCATGGGCTGAGGGAAAGAGTTAAGCAGATCCAGTCACCCCTTCCTATTGAAAGGCGGGCTGTCCCCTTCCATGGGTGTCTGGGCTGTGACTCCCAGCTGTGGAACAGAGGCCACGATTCCTCTCTGCAGGTGAGGCCCTGTGAGGACCACTCCCCCGCTAACATGGAACCTGACCCAAAGGCCACTGAAGTTGGAGCAGGACTGGGACTGACACTGGGTTATCGTATTGGGCGAAGGTCAGCGTTCGCTACTAGAGATCACCGTCCTGTGATCCTGGCCCACTGGGGATTTAGCCCACCCTTCTGGGGTAATGGAACGTCCAACGTAAAATGTTCCAAGGCCCTCACAAAATGGGCCTCACCCATGGCCCCTATGGTCCTCACACCCTTCTCTCGGGGCTTTCGACTGTGTCTGTCCCCTTCTCGGGGGCCAGGACTCCCAGGGTTTTCACCTCGATTCCCTAACAGAAATCCCAAACCGAGGCTATACAAACTCAAACTAGATTCTACCCGTTGCCCCTCTTCCCTCACTGCAGCAGTGTTCCTCCACTGAGCACCTCCCAAGGCTCCCTCCCTGGTCCTCCAAACCTGCCCTTTGATCAGGGCTCACACTCCAATGCTTTGTCTCTCTCCTGCCCTCGGGCCAGACTTCCGCACCCAGGATCTCTGGGCTTCCTCCTTTCTCATGCCAGAGCCTGACTGCAGAATCTGTCCCTTCTTCACTAAACTTCTTGCTTACCACCCAGCCCCTTCCCAGCTGGGCATGGTCTCGAATTAAACCTGGCTCTCTCCCTCTACCCCAGGTCCCAACAGGTAACAGAACTGGCCTCTTAGGTCCCCATTAACCATTTCAGGTTGGCCTTAGCCCCACTTCTGATCCCATGACCATGCCATGCTAATTCGGGAGTGCCGGCGTCGTGCTTTTAAGGAAGACTGGGACAGCTGTTGATGGGGCATAAATATAGTGACTGTTCTGTATCAGGAGCAGAGTTTTTTAAAGCCGCTTTGGCTGCTAGCTCTGTGTCAGGTGGTGATCCCGTGAGGAGGCCACATTTCTCCGGGCTGCTCCTTGCCCTTCTGGGGCAGATGGCCCAGGATGATGTCACACTGGCAGGTTGTGTCAGCTATGTCCTGGCCACTCACGGTTGTTCCGGTGTGGGGAGTGGGAGGGGGGAAGGCTCCAGTAACACCAGACAGCTTGGAGAGGAGGTTGAGAAGAACTGCTGATTCTCACCAGACTTGGAGACAGCCTAATAGAGCTGGCTGGAAGCCAGCTACTGCAGCCACCTCAGGCGCCTGGGTTGGCCATTCTCCCCATAGGAAGTGGAATGACATACTAGGCACTGTGGAGTGCTAGGAAATAACCTCCTGTGGGAGAAGTTCAGGGTTTGGTTTGGTTTGGTTTATTTCCCTTTTGACATAGATGCGCATAAGCCAAAGACTGCAGCGGAGTCCTGCTTGAGCTATCCCATACATTCCAAGGGAAAAAACCCTCTAGGACGAATCTAACAAGTCACTTTTCATAGGACACACTGTACATTGAACACCAAGGAATAGAATGGATGTGAAAACCACTGAAGTACTGATAACAGATCTCAAACTGAGCCCAAGGGACCAGAGCTACTCAGTTACATACCAAAGAAAGGATGGAACGCCACGTAAAAGCATTTAATTCTTGCAGCAGATATGAGCTTCACCTTACCGTCATCTCATTGATTTATTCTTTGTATCTAGCACCCTTGGATTTGGAGGCTTACTGTGCTGGGCACCGTCCAAACGCATCGGTTCTATGGACAACCACATTTTGACTTTCATGCTAAATTTGACTGAAGCTTCTCTTCTTCCCACTTTCTCTGCTATGTGAACTGAACTAATGTCAGATGATCCATTGATCGCCCATCAGGGATTAGGGACCCATTGTGTTAAGATAGGCCACCCATACCCCTAAAGAGCTTCCAGTCGAAGTACATGATGACAGCAGATGGGCTGAGTTTGATGGAGTTACAAAGTGATGGACTTAGAGCAGGGATGAATTTGGCTGGATATGCCTTGACCAGAACTGAAACCGTAAAGCAGAACGTTTGTGCATGTGGCTTGAGCCTGTCACTGGGTATGTCCCCCCACCAGCTCTGCTTCTGGATTCAAATTGCTTCCCTTAAATATCTCACCTACGCAGCGGGTCTCTCGCAGCCGCAGAGCCCTGCCTGCCAGAGCATTCATCTCTGCATGGGCCAAATCCTGCTGCTTGTCATTTTGTGCAAACATAAAAGCCAAGTCTGGTGTTGATGCAGGGGCTTGTTCCCAGCTAATTTCCCAGCATAAGATCCACTCGTCAGCTTGGCTGAGTCACAGACACATGAGTAAGAGAAGCAGTAAGGTGAAGAAGGCTTTGCCATAGTAACGCAAGAGCTTTGTCATCACATTAGCATTATCTGAAGCCCTAACTATGAGCTGCTGCTACAGACAATAACATACAATTATTGAATTGTTCCCTTGGCACAAGTTGAAGCTCTGACAAGTTCTTCCCGGGGGAGCGGAGATTGCAGAAAGAATGGGGTTACCGCAGAAGTGGGTGGGTCGGGTCACGGGGCTCTTTGATTCCATGTGTAATGTCTCAGCTATCACATAACTTCTCAAGTGCTTCCACCCTCTCCTGCCCAGTTCAATACAAAATGGTTCAAATGGCAGTGTTGCCAAGCAAAAGCAGTTTGTGGGGTGTTTATCCAGTGGATTTTGAGTTTATAGAGAAAGGGGAAAGGTATCAGACACCCCCAACCTCGAGATCCAAAGGCAGAGTTCGCATTGCTGCTGCAGCCTTCATTTTCCATCCACTTAAATGCTCTTAAGTACGTCATTCGAGTGGGGCACGCGGAGGGAGCAGCAGGTGACGGGCATGTTCCTACTGGTTATATTTATTTCCGTAATGACACTAAGAAACATTAGCAGAGATGAGACTCTTGATTCAGGCCAAACAGTTTATTGGAAGTAGCAGTGTGTGTGTGTGTGTGTGTGTGTGCGCGTGTGTGTTATACGTGTTTAAAGAGGAGAAGAGAGGGTATTGCTTTGTGGTTCGAGGAGGAAGAGAGGGCGAAGAATCTCAACTCCCAGATTCTGTTTACTGCTCTGCTGCTCGCTCACTCTGTGGCCTTGGGATAGTCAATCAGAGCACAATTTTTCAAAAGTATCTACTAAATTTGGGGGTCCAGCTCAACTCACCTGGCACCTGATTTTTCCAGTGTGCTGAGCACTCAGAGTGGCCACTGACTTCATTTTAAGATGTGGGTGCCCAAGCGTGTCTGAAAATCAGGTCCCTTTAAGATGCCTCAAGTTGGGCATCCAAAAAATGGAGACACCCACGCTGTTTACTAAAATTTAGTCATCTGTAAATTGGCTTAATAATACAGTGATAGATATTACAGGCTAGTTTAGTTTTAAAGATGGCCTCCTCCATTTGAATTAATTGGGTGCCTAACTTCTTGGTTGTAATTAGGTGTCTTGAGCTCTGAATTGCTAGCGTTTGTGCACATCAAATTGTGCTGTTAAAACGGAGACCAGTTTTATCTTATCACATGATTGTTTGTTTGCAATGCTTTCCTGCTCTTACACTGCAATATTGTGCAAAGGCGAATGTTTTCTTGTGAGCCTCTCCCTGTCCAGCAGCCTCCTAAGGGTGGCGTGCCACTCAGTTAGTAAAAGTTTCTCTGGGGAACTTGGAGGGCTGGTACTCTGCACGTGTATGCCAACTATAGAGCAGATGCATCCACCCTAACTCACATTGAGTAGGGCATTACTCTGTAAGTAGTCCCCATGAGTGAGGCATCTCTCAAAGTAAGGACGCAGAATCTAAAAAATACATATTGATGTGATTTTCCACCCCCTTCTCACTCCTCCCCATCCCCAACTCTCAAGATTTATTTCAGAGACAACCCTTGCTTGGGGATTAAAGTTGCTCTTTCTGTCATTTTGTGAAGTCTGCCCTTCTGCAGTGCGGTCACTGATAAGGACCAGCAGTGATAAGGGGGTAAAGAGAATCCAAGAATACGCAGTGTTTTATGTAGCCTGTTTCCTCAGTCCCACTGAGGAATACAGGGAAAGCACTGGCCCTGCAGGCCGAACTCTGCCTTTGACCTTGACTGCTTCTCCCACAGGAGAAAGAAAGGAACGCAAGGCGGAAGAAGAAGAAAGCCCCTGCCGTTCAGAATGAAGAAGCTGCCTTCCCTCCCATGGCAGAGGACGAGGAGATGGAGGTATCTGGGACAAGCGGCAATGAAGAGGAGATGGCCGAGGAGGCGGAAGGTGAGGCATTTGAGGGGCGACGGCCATTGGGGAAATTGGCTCAGGTTTGTTTGCTTCATCCCTGGACCCATGGCTGCAGCTGAGCAGCCCTTTCCTGCCAGGGCAGGTGGCAGGAGAGGCGTTTTCATCCTGCAAATGTCAGTGCTTCCATGGGTCTCCCTGGTTAAGAGTATCTCCTGAGCGGGAGGAGTGGAGTGGCTCTGGCACCCTGAGGATATGCGAGGGCGACGCTTTCACGCTGCACTGGAGACACGGAAGCACTGACATTTCTGGCTCCTCCAGATTTCACGGTCGCAGGGACTGTCCTCGGTCACAGCCCCGGTCTGATTCCTGGCTGCTGAAAGTTTATTTGTGTGAGGCCATGAAGTTCCATACCCTGGTCAGCTGATAGCCAGGATGCGGTCAGACTGTGTGGGGGTTGTTTTGATAGGGGTTTGATTGGCAGCTCCAGTCCTCTGTTACCAGGAGTGGGAGAGCATGCACAGCGCCAGCCTTTCCCCGCTGCCTAGCTCCGGAGAGGTTACCCGCGGACAGGAGGTTTATTGCCGCAGCCCATTTATGCTTTGGCCTCTCTCTTAGGCGGCCCTCCAGGAACACAGTTGGTGCCGTTTTGAGAGAGAGAATTTTTGTTAGTTTCACTTTCAGTCATTACTACTCCTGGCCCAAATTGTCATTGCCACCCTAGTAGGACACAACCCTATATCCTCCGACCGATCCCTTACCACTGGGCATCTCTGGGCTGGTCATGGGTGTTGTCTTGCACATCCTTCGGTTTTCCATCACCCTAGCGAAGAGTCCGCACTGTGATTAGCCTCCAGTGCCCACATTGCTAGGCCTTGTGCACCTCTAGCCTTTTGTAAATCAGATTGGGTTTCCTTTTAAACAAAGGCCTGTTCACCCTGCCTGACCCAGCAAGGTGTGAGGGTTGGAAAGCAGGTGCCGCGCGGGTCGAGGGGGGCATAGGGGCAGTCGTAAGGCAATGTAAGCGTCACTATCCTGTCCGCTGCCCCAGGCTATGGGTCACCAAAGCACTTGAGCATGAGGCATAACTTAAGAACATTCTTAAGTGCTTTGTTGAATCAGGAGGCCTCTTACTCACATGCTTTAAGTGAAGCCCAGGCTGACGTGCTTTGCTGACTCAGATCCCCCACGAATGAAGCAGCAGGAGGGCTGGTAGAGCCAAGATTGCCCTGTTCTCTTTAGGGCATTGCCTTTATGACTTTTCTGAGCTAAACAACAAACACCCCGTGACTTCTGCTTCGGAAAGTCCTTCTTCTTCGTGGCAGCAGCACATTCAATAGCTGCTAAGCCACAGGGTCAGCATGCCTCTGCATTTTTTAATATCTTCTTTCAGGCAGGCAGTTTCCACTCTCCCATTTGAGCAGAAGGGGAATCAACTGAAAGTGACAGTTTTAGCTATTTCTAGCTCAGAAACCTCAGCCGTGAATTTGGGAAAATGTGTGTAATTTACGGTAATGGTCCCATTTGACTTTTGTCAAAGTAATTTAATAATTTAACCAGCAGTGCTGGCCCCATGCTGAGCCCTGGCCTTGGAGACCAGGCTAATGGGACTGGAAATTGCAAATCTTTTCAAGTCATTGTTGAAAGTGACTCATGATAAGGCAGGTGCCAGGTAAATCTGTGCTGGGTGATTTGTGACTAACAGACCTGGTGTAAGATGTGGTTTGCTCTTTGTGGGAGCTGTTCAGAGTAAAACCATGTGTTTTAAGATGAAAGACTTGAAGACAGATCTCTTGACACACTTAGAAGCTTTACATTTTAACAGCTTCAAGTCTCATCTCTTCTTCATCCTGTGAGGCCGATGAGACTATATTTCTGAAGTGGGCTACTGAGCTGAACAAAGCTATAAGCCAAGTGGATGAAATGTCACAGGAGCAGAAATGTCAGAGCAGCGGTATGCTTGAGCAGTTTGCCTAGCTCCCCTGTGACATTTGGGGATGCATTTCGGCGTAATGAATACTGACCAGAGGAGAGGGCTTTGGATGAATTTGTTGCATGATTAATTGCCTGTGTCTGAACTACCTGGTTCGCAAGCGCAAAGTGTATGTATGGATCACCTAACGCTTCAATGGATGGGCCTCTTATAGCAAAGCCAGGCTGGATAACTAATTGTAGGATGCACCTCGCCAGCCAGTGCACAACTCATTTGCAATTCAGCTCCCCATGCTCGCAGCAGGTTCGCAATATTGGGAACGAACCCATGGAAATCTAAAGCCTGGCTGAACCAGAGGCAAAATACCTGCAGACATCTCTTCGGCCACAGCAGACCCTATTTCACTTGGGGAAGGGAAGCGGGTGCATTTCTGAGCGAGGCTTTGGCCAAATACACCATAAATCTCTGTCCAGCCTAAATACTGTAAATTCCTGGCCCATCGTCCTTGGGTGACTGTTTCATTGATTTATTACAAGTAAATAAACATCAGGGAAGGCTGAAATTCCTATTGGCCTTGGGGCATTTTTCTGCCAAGAAAGTGGAATACTTTTGATGTGCTCAGATGTAAAGCCAGCAGAATACTGTTCATCTGCGTCCATCCATTTTGGATACAACTTGAAAGCCTTGCAGACTGATACAGATCTGTGTCTGGAAGGAATCTCACCTTCCCTCCCATCCTTACTATATTGAGGGTGAGAGCACTGCCCTTAAATCCCAAAGCAAGTTCATGTTGACCCTACGCCTGTGACGTTCTGAGATATTTTGAGAGTCCTCAACTCGCACTGATGGAGCACACCCTTTCCCTTGGGTCAGGAACTCCCTGAAGGAGTTGCAGGCCATCTTGCCAAGGCACAGTTCACTCCAAATATTCCTCCCTTTGGGCCAAAGAAAAAAAGCTGTCTCAGCTCTGAAATGCCTGCCTGCATCTAGACGTGAGTGTTTTCAGCTCAGGAGGAAGCCATTTCCCATAGATTTGGGGATGCTTAATCATTAACCTGTCCTGAAACTCTGGGATATTTTTCCCCCAGCTGATCCTGATCTCCTTTCTTTTCGTATTGGCTGCTAAACAAAAATGTGTGGAAGGCTCCTGCTGCTGCCATGGATTTCCTCATGGCTGGGCCGCCGGGATAGGGGAAGGTTGGTACCCACAGTCACAGTGATGCAGTCCTGGGAGGCAAGCAGAGAGGTTGGAACCTTGGCTTAGGCCTTGATCGCACTGGAACTGGCCCCGATGCCTTGACGAGGGCTGGTTGGAATTTCAGGAACAATGCAAAGAAGAGTGAAGGGAGCCATTTTAAATGTGTGATTGCTTAATAGGGCCAACAGAGAGCTTCCGCCTGCCTGGTTTTAGGCGCAGGGTTCTGGCTCTTGGATTCATGACCCTGTCCCTAGGTTTTTAAGGCTGGGCTCCATTATTAGAATGGCACCCAGCCTACAGGCACCTGCACTCAGGCCAGGCAGAGAGAGGAGCATGCTTCTTTCTGTGCTTGACGTGTTATGGACACGTGTTATGGGATCCCAGCACTTTGCTGTCCAGTTCAGAGACCGGGTAGGTCGACAAGACCTTCTCCCTTCTCTGACCAGAAGTTGTGGGGTTTGGGGAGGAGAGAATTCCCCCTCACAGTTGGGGGAAGGGAGTCCCTGGAATTCATTTTTATGTGGGGTAGCAGGAACAGGAGAGTATTGCTCCTGTATGGGGTGGGCCAGGAGAAGGTCAGACCACGGCACCACTGAAGGGGGAGTGCAGAAGAGATGAGGAAAGTAGCCAGGAGGCTGAGCTGATGTCTCTATCCCACGCAGCTGGGACGGGAGTTAGACCTGAAGGGCGTGCTTTGGGGCGACAAGCTGGGGCTGCTGGTTCCAGACTGAAAGTCAGTGACCCTAATACACAGCATATGGGAGATGGGGATTTGATGCGTCCGCCAATTGGAATTGGAAAGGGTTCAGAAAATGGCAACAAAAATGATTGGGGTATAGAACAGCTTCCGTATGAGGAGAGATTAATAAGACTGGGACTTTTCAGCTTGGAAAAGAGGTGGCTAAGGGGGCGGATATGATAGAGGTCTATAAAATCATGAGTGGTATAGAGAAAGTAAATAAGGAAGTGTTATTTACTCCTTCTCATAACACAAGAACAAGGGGCCAGCAAATGAAATTAATAGGTAGCAGGTTTAAAGCAAACACAAGAAAGTATTTTTTTCACGCAACACACTGTCAACCTCTGGAACTCCTTGCCAGAGGGTGTTGTAAAGGCCAATACTGTAACGGGGTTCAAAAGGAAGCTAGATAGATTCTTGGAAGATAGGTCCATTAATGGCTATTACCCAGCATGGGCAGGAATGGTGTCTCTAGCCTCTGTTTGCCAGAAGCTGGGACTGGGTGACAGGGCATGGATCACTTGATAACCTGTCTGTTCATTCCCTTTGGGACACCTGCCATTGGCCACTGTCAGAGGACAGGATACTGGGCTTGATGGACCTTTGGTCTGACCCAGCATGGCTGTTCTTATGTTATGTTCTTGTTTTACTCCCAAACACAGTCCTGTCTGTGGGAAAGCAACATGACTGGGACATGAACAGACCAGATCTTCAGCTCCCATTGTTCCTGCGGAGGGAAGGGAAGTGTGTGTGTTGGGGGAAGGGGAGAGAGTCTCCACAGGAGCTACTGGGTGCTGAGCACTTCTGAAAATTTGACCACAAATGTCTCAGTGAAACACACTGTAAAATTCCCCTCCATTCTGGGGTTTGTTATGGCGTGTATAATACATAACTGCATTATAATGGGGATTCCCACTGGCCTGCTGTTAAAGCACTGGACTGGAACTCAGGAGAGCTGAGGTCTATTCCCAGCTCTGCCAGTGGTCTGCTGGATGAGCTCAGGCAAGGCACTTCCCCTCCTGGGCCTCAGTTTCCCCATCAGTAAAAGGGGGCTAATGATGCTGCCCTCCTTTGTAAAACGCTGTGAGATCTACTGATGAAAAGTGCTAAATAAGATCAAGGCAGTGTCAATTTTTGTTTCTCGACATTTAAGAATAGTAATCCAGGAACGGCCCAAGCTTGCAGCTATTGTTCTGAAATATGAGGGAATCAGGTAAAGTGGCTCACTCAGCTCCCAGCCACCCAAAGCCTAAACCCAACTGATGGAAGCTCTGAAACCATTTCCGCCCCACCCTGGCAGTCGGGCCCCTCTGGGCCGTTACTGAATTGAATGCGCTGTAATGGAATGTTCTGGATGCTGGAGGAGAGGGGGAAATAACAAACCATATGTGGTCGTCTGCTTCAGGTGGGACATTGACGCTCATGATTTCCAAACTTAGGGCTCCGTTCTTGCTGCCAGTTGACACTGATGCATCCTGCTTCCCCAGTGTGGTTACTCCAGCGTAACTGGGAAGAGAATTTGGCCTTTCATAGGGGAATGAAAGTGTTTCACAAAGCTGAGGAAGTACCTTCCTTCTTGCGTCTGCCTCCTCTCCTCATGTTTGTGTATAAGATGTCTAAAGGGTAGTAATGAATGCTATAGAGATTGATTCTGGTTCGATTTCCTTTCAGCTGCAGTAAATCACAGCTCGGACACTGAGAGTATTCCCTCGCCGAGGCCTGAAGCCAAAGAAAGTGGAGAGAATGGGCCCAAGCCCACGCCTGGGCCTGGGAGAGACTCCGGTCCAGAACCTGCCCTTAAGGCGGAGGATGCTGATGCTGCTACTGCAGCTAATCCCACCGCTAACACCACCTCACAGCCCCAGGAGGCAGCTGCTGAGCCAGCCAACAGTGAGGAGAAGCCGCAGGAGGAGCTGGTGGTCGACGTGGTGAAAACGGAGGAGCCGGAGGAGAAGCCAAGCGAGGAGCCCTGCAAGAGCGAAATCAAGAAGGAGGAGAGCGAGGACTGCCCAGAGAGAGACAAGGCGAGTGAGAAGAAAACGGAGAGCGTCAGCAGCACGGTGGGAGCAGAGGCGGCACCCAAAGCTGAGAAGAAGGAGAGTCATAAACCAGGCAAAGCTGCCGGGCTCAACCCCGACAGCGACTCCAGCGCCACCTGCAGCGCAGATGAGATGGACGAGCAGGATGCCGTGGACAAAAACAGGTAAGAAGAGGTGACTCGGAAGCAGAGCCAGCAAAGCTGGTTTGGCAAAGGGGCCGGATATCCTCCCTGCCCGTGGGAGCCTTGGCAGCTGTGTGGCTGGCACGCCTCTTGCAGGGGAGGTTGTGCCTCAGGCCGCAGGGGTGTCAGCTCCTCACGCTGCGGCTAGGGAGATCTTTCTCCCAAGTACAGTGTTATGGCAGTGTCAGGGGTGCATGATGGATGGGATCTTTCCTGGGAAGTGCCAGTGATCGGCCATGGCTGGAGCCAGGAGGCACGGCTAAATTCTGTGGGGTCCTTCTGCATTCCCCTAGCCCTGTCTCCTTCATGCCTACCATAAGAAACCTGATTCTGCCAGCCTTGCGGATATCCATGGCACTACGTGGAGTGGGTGCACCTCAGCCTGAGCAAGACCATTTGTGAAGTATGGTGCTGCTCTGAGTGAGGGCATGTGGAAGTGATTTGGGGGCCTAAGGCACAGAACAGACAGCTCCAGACTGCTGAACGCTACTCCCAACTCTGCCTCTGACATGCTGTATAACCTTGGGCAACTCACCTCTCCTCTCCGGGCCTCTATTTCCCTATCTATAAAATGGGGATAATGATAAGGCTTGCCTCCCTCGCTGGGAGCTTGACAGGCATCATTAACTGATGTTTGGGCCCCTAAGATGGAGGGGGACGACAGAAGTAAAAAAAAAAAAAAAAAAGAGCATTTTTATTAATTAGGTCTTTATCCGGAACCTAGCAATGAGTGCATTTGCTGACCAGCCCCATTCTCATCAGGCCAGCCCTTGTCTAAAGCTCTTTAATGCCTTGTGTCTTTGAACCTTGTGCTGGCAACAGCTTCTGAAGGGAAAGTGGAATAAAGGGCACCACGCTGCCCTGCTGTGTCACAGACAAGCAATAGATGGTTGTGGACAGCAGTAAGACAGAGGTCACTGTCTGCAATACGTGCCTGTCCTTTATCGATGGCAGGCTCTGGTGACCTGTGATCTGTGACTTATTGCATAGATTCAGTCAATTTCAGTCAGTAAGAGGCCATTGGGATCCGCACTTGTGGGCAGCTTCTCCTTCAGTGGCTTCGTCCTGTTTACAGGGAAGAAACTGCTTTGATCACTCATTTACAGCTTGGAAAGGGGACTGGGGTCTAAATTGTTCCCGGGGCGGAGAGAGGCCATTTAAACATCTAGACATTAATTAGCTGTGAGGAAAGCAGGGCAAGTCACTGGCCCACACATGCTGCAACTCTCTACACCTCTGCCATGATGAGTGTGAATGGACTTTTATGGGATCTCTCATTGTCCCGTAGACACTGGGCAAATGGAGACACGGCCCCTCCCATAACTTGGGGCTGCATGTGGAGACAGGGAAGCAGCTGCAGGGTGTTTTTAGATTAGCAAGGAGGTGGATATTCAGGCTTTTCAGGGATGTGGCCAGACTTCTGGAGGAGGTGGCAGGTACCTGGTCCCATCTCCCCTCCCCCTCAGCCAACCGATTCCTCAATCCCCAGCCTCCTAGAAAGATGTCATATATAAAAACAAATTCTAAAATTAATTTTCGATCGTTGCTCCCCTCTGCTCTGCATCAGCAGCAGTCGGTTCTGTGGGAGAGTGAGAGCCCTCTCGGTTCCCTCCCTTCCCTTTGTGTGGAATTGCCTTTGGAGAAGGGGCCCCTGGCAATGGGAGTCCCCCCCAACACACACACACACAACTCTCTCTCTCTCTCCTCTCTCCTCTCTCTCCTCACTTCTACCAGGGAGGTGTCCCAACTCCCTGGGGGGAACTGCTTTGTGTGGAAGGAGAAGCCAATGTGCGATGCGGGGAGCATGTGGTTCAGGCCTAGGAAGCTGGTACTGAGGGCTAATAGCCTGGCTGGCCCAAAGACTGGGAAAGCAAGTTCCCCTCGAGGTGCCTACCCTCTCCAGCATGTACTTGAGGGAGACAGACAAGCTCTCTAGGCTTTGCTCCTGCTTTTGCATGGAACGTGGTGAGGTTATTAGCAAGCACACTTCACAGAATAGAATCAAAGATGCTGTTTGTACTTCCTGTGGGAATGGCGGATTCTGCTGCAAAGCTGCTAAGAGACGGGGCTGCGGGTGAGTCCTGGCCGGGCTGCCTGAGGCTGCTCTGACACAGGGCCATAAGGCTGGCCCTGTCACTCTTTGCTTTCCTGCTGTAGAGTTCAGGCCTGTTTGAATTTGTTATTCCTCCTTTAGGCAGAGGAAGGAGCCCAGCCTCCCTCCCCCCCTTACTAATCCCCGTGAGAAAGGGGGAGGGTGGTGCTCAGGTTGACTGTTAACCCAGCTTCACACCACAACAGCAGCAGCATTTATCAGTTTCCCAGAGCCATGCTTTATCCCAGGCTCCCCCCAGAGGCAGCACATATCTGCCCTGGCAAACAAATACCGGTTTTCAGGGATGATAAACATTAAAACAGGCTTCCCCCGGGGCTTTGTGCCACTCCTCCTAGCAGCCACTGTGCTGAAATACGGGATATTGCAGGTGTTCCAGGCTTGGCTGCCTGGGAAAGTTTGACCAGTTATACCAGTATAATTAAATGGTCTAGTTGTACTGGTATAACTCCCCATGTGGACACACTCTTACTCTGCTTTACAAGTAGCTTCTTTAGTCTTTAGAAAGCAACCCCAGCTGAACTGGGCAATCCCTCTTGTACCAGATTGACTGACTGTCAGCAGGGGGCATTGTACTGGGTTAACTATAGGTACGTCTGTGCTGCAGTCAGCGGTTCACACCTGCGGGAAGGCTTTGCTTTAGAAGATGGCGTGAGAAGGTAGCAGTGAAGCCATGGCAGGATGGGCTTCAGTGCAGCTGTACCATGCACACCCTGGCCCCTGGGTATGCAGCTAGCCCATGCTGAAACACGTTGACTTATAACCGGTGTGACTTTCCTGTAAAGATAAGCTCTCGGCTCTTTACTTCGGATTGGTGAAGAACCTAGCCATCTTCTCTGGGTGCAGTGTGTGTGTGTGTGCTCCTGTGTGTATGTGTAACCGCGAGTATACGCAAACACATGCACACACGGAGTTTTGTCTGCTGGGATGCAGGAAGCTGTTTTCTCCTTGCTTTGCTCTCTGCTCCAGTTACAAGTGCATTCAGTGGTCTAAAGTGTTTTGCTTTCTCCTTCAGGTGGGGGTGGGGTAGCTCTGCAGGATGAGAAGGGAGGACCAGGCTGGAGGAGTGATGCGTAGGGACAGCTGCATTGGCTGCCCTCCATCATTCTGCAGGTCATGCTACTGAGAGGCAGGCCAGGGTGAAGATAATCACAGCTTTAACTCTCCAGAGTTAAAAATACAGATAATTGTCTTCATATATATCTGTTTAAAAAGGCCGCTAGCCATGCCAGTCATGAAGTTCAGCTGTTCGTCGCACTAGACGTAAGTGAACGTGCGGTGTAGCCATTGCACGTTTACAGCTAGCAGAGAAACCAGGAGGCTGAATTGTAAAAGTTACAGGAAGGTACTTACCACCTGTGCTTGGTTGTTATGTGCCGAGGAGACGTGGTGCCAGCCACTGCTACACTGCTACCCAAGTAGCCTGCTCCCTGGCAGCCTTGCAGGGAAAATGGGCCCAGTTCTGCAACTGTTCAGAAGCCTCTGACTTTTTGCACCCAGCCATGAGGCTCAGTATTTGAAAGCTTTGAGGAGGAATTTGGATTTTCTACAGTGATGCCCAGCATTGCTTACTGCAGTGCGTGGATTAGTGTTTAGGGGGTTCTCCGCAGTAGAATGAGAAATGGCACCGTGATAGAACTCTTCATGTGGATCCACATGTCCCACTTTTACAGTTTAGCCCCAGTCTTCCATCTTGTCCTTTTCCTGTGGTACGTGTGTCCCAGCCAATGTTCATCCCCCTTCCGTGATGCTGAATCAGGCACGAGATCCATAGGGACCCTGTATGTCCCTCCCTCCCTGATTTTTCCATCACTCAGCAATTTGGGGCTTGGTTACCAGTGTCTGAAGCATAGTTTGGGAGACCCAAAATTAGCACTGGAAGGTACGTGTAAGTTAGTGTCCTGGAGATGTTGTTCTCCACTTCGCGCACATGCAGATGAGATGTGTAAAGTTACAGAGCCCGGTTTCCGGACAGGTGGTTGACACAGTAAAGTGATGTCTGTTGCTTTCCCAGCAAGTGGAGCTGTAGACACGTGTTCATTTCAGTCAGTTGGCAGTTTGTCATTTACAGACATTGTAACAATATGAATTATATGAACCTGAAGATCTCCAAGTGCTTTACAAGCCTGAATTAACCCAGCCTCCCAGCACCTTGGTAAGGCAGGTGTTATTTGACTGATGGGGAAGGCAAGGCTCGGAGGGTTTAATTAAGATTTTTAAAACCCAAGTGCCTAAATTTGGGCTTCTAAAGCCACTTTAGGCACACAAGGATCTGGGGCCAGATCCTCAGCTGATGTAAAGTGTCTGCTGCTGAGTAGCCGCGCTGCTTCCCACTAGCTGAGGAGCTGGACAGGTCTGTCTGTGGATGGGAACTGCTGGGGGCTCAGCACTTTAGAAAATCAGGCCACTGAGCTAGATGTCCAGTGAGGCATTTTGTGGAGTAAAATGCTACTGAACCTGAGCAAAGCTGTTAGAATCCAGCCCTGCATTTGAACGTCGCTAGAGCTGCCTCTGAAGGGTCTGTGTATGAAATCGCTGCTATGCCTTCAGCAGCGCTCGTGGGTGACATGCAGCCCGGTCTCATTCCCAGACAGCTCGCCGGTCAGTTGGCCTGTTCACCAGTGAGGGGATTGTGCTCACCTGGTGGATTTTGAGGAGTTACCTGCTCGGCAGGGTTTGTGTCTAATGGGAACTGGCAGCCCTCATTGGGGGTGCAGCGAGCTCTTTCCAGCCAGCGGAAGCTGGGTCAGGGTGGCCCAAGCAGCTTCTGTGGCATCAGGGCGTCTGGAAGTTACGTTTGCTAGGAAAGAAATGGAATTTGGTTTTTCTGGGGGGAGGAAGGGGAGTGTGTGTTTGTTTTTTAAAGAAAAGTATCTGAGGTCAAGGTTTCCAAAAGCAACGAGCTATTTGGATGCTCAGCCAGAGATGCCTTGCAGAGGCTGGAAAAGGAGAGGGTGGGTGCATGACCTAGCCTGAAAATCAGGGCCCCTTCCGGTGTCTCAAGTTGGGCAGCCAGAAACTGAGGTCCCCAAAATCAAGTCGCTTTAAAATCCTGGCCAGAGTTTGAACCAGTCAGCCCCGTACCTACACCTGTCAATGGCTTTGCATGGCCGTTGTGGGGCATAGGCCCCCCGGGGTATGTATCCTTTTACATTCCCACAGTGGTTGAGCTTCTAGCTTTCGATACACCGCAGCTGGCAGATGCTGTGCATTTATCCCCACGACTGCTCTGATTAGCCATCCCTTTTCTCGTTTCCTCCTCTGAGAGCCCCTTGGCCAGGCTCCTGGGGGGAATCCAAGGCTGTGCATTTTGCAGGTCCTTGTAACTAGAATCTGCTGCAGGAGAAGGATTGGTGGGGCAGAAGTGGAACTAGGGCGAGAGGTGGGGAAAAGAGGATGGGTGCACAGCACAGAGATATATTTATTCCCCTCACATGGCCTCGCCGGACTTGTTTATCATCCGAGGTTGAACACAGAATGACCTTGAAATTTATAGACTGAAAAGAGCAGTCAGCTCGCAGCTCCGATAAACAGAGCAGGCTGTAAACCTTAAAACTCTGGACTGTTTCACGAGCTGGTAGTTGGGAGAGAGAAGAAAAGGGTCTGAGCACTAGGCTGGGAGCCAGGAGCTCTGACTCCCTAAGGCAAGTGCCTTCCCCACTCCCCAGGGGTGCCAGGAGGGTTCAGCTTTGAAGCTAAAAAGCACTGAGTGAGCTAAACAATACTGGGGAGTGATGTAAGTTAGCAGCTGCCCTGCATAACATGGTGACCCCAGCGGCCTGTGCTGTGAGGACTCATCCTGCTCCTGCTGAGGCCAATGGCAGATCTGTTGTGGAATCTGCATTGCATTGCTCTGGCGCGTGGGATTGCAACTGGCTGTGGAGGGGTTCTGCGCCCCACACAGCCTGCCGGCCCAGTGAATACAGACCCTGGGGTAGGAACCAGTGGCCAGGCCATTCACTAACACAGGCAGCTGCTCCCCAGGTGAAGACGGCAGCCCTGTGAGAGGGCTGGAAAGCAGCATGTTTGGCTGGAGGGCAGCACTGGTGTATTCGTCACTGCAGCTTCTTGGCCAGTGTAAAGTGACGGAAAGTTTCCTCCCCCCTCTTGTGTCCTGCACTGAAGACTGCCTGATTTCAGCACCCCCACCCCCTCTGCTCTGCCTTCCTCACTGCTCCTGTTCCCTTTGTCTCCCTCCTCTGGGTAATCAGACACACCCTGCGATTTCCCAAGGTGCCCAGCCCGGAGGAGCAGCAGCATGGGGGAGAAGAGAAGCAGAGCGGGGCCTGCAAGAGAGGAGGCCAGGCCAGGCCAAACATGACTCAGACCCAGCCCTCCCTCCAAACACCACAGCCCCTGCCAGCTTCCCGCCAGGACCACCCAGCAGCCTTCGGGAAGCTCAGGTGCACCAACCTGGCAATGAGCCAGCCTCTGAAGGATTGACCCAAAGGTCTGGAGATGGGGGCAGGGTACTCCCAGCCCTGGGAGGAGTGGGGAAGCCACTCAGACACACACTTGGGATAAATCTTTCCTGGCAGCTGTAGCCTAAACTCCTGCTGCGTGGCTGGGTTTGGGAACCATGCCCTAGTGGGGGGGCTGTTTTATTGTCTCGCTCTCAGGCAGGGAGCGTCCAGCCCAGCACATTGTGCAAGGATTGTTCTTTGCTTTGGCTCTTCCCAGTGAGTTATGATGTCGTTGGGAGAGTTGGCTTGGTGGCCAGCCGGTCACAGAGGGGCAGGCACAGTCAGGAAATGCCCTCAGAATGCACCGGCTTGGCTTGTGGACCTGAGGAGATCCTGACTGACTGGACCAGATCACTCAGTTCCTCACACCGCTCAGTTGTATTGAATTCGGATGCAAACTTCGGCTTTCTCGCTGTAAGATCTCCGGCCCTGGGGCTGCTTGTGATTTCACCCATGCTAGTGAAATCTGGAGTCCCAGACGAGATCAGAACCAAGCACCCTGACTTCATAACTACCTGGCCTTTTGTTGGCTCCGATTCATCCCTGGGCTCGCGCTGGGGTAATGCAGTGGCTTCATTAGTGTTACTCCTGATTTACTCTTGGGTACGTGAAAGAAATCAGGCCCGTTGAGCCAAATTCTGCTCTTCGTACTTATGCCCGGGGTCCCATTGGAGTCGTACCCTTCTGAGCAAGGCAGGCAGGGATCGGCCCACTTTTCCTCTTCCCAGCTCCGTATCCCGCCCTGCCTTTCCCGTTGCAGCTGCACTCCACATCCGAGTAGCTCTGGCTGTCCCAAGCTGCGCTGTGCTGCGCTCCATGATAACAGTGCTCTGTTATCTCCTAAGGTCGGTGCTGTTTACTGGGGAGGGGAGGCGTGCTGTATCCTGGCCAGTGCTCTCTGTGCAGCAGTAGTTAGCAGCACCGCTGTGTGCGTACTGGTTCAGAGTAGGATGGTCTGGGACTTGTGCTACTTATCACTGATTATAGATCAAGTTCTAGTGAGTAAGAGCTCCAGGTACCAGGCCAGTCGATACTGCTCCTCTCTCATGCAACAAACAAGCAAGCAAGCAACAAGCAGACCCTTGCAGGTGGCCAATACTTAGACACTATGTGAGGTATGGGAGGCACTAGACAGGAATATACAAAGTATATTATACACGTGATGGCTGATGTCCTGAGGACCTCCAGAGCTAAGAGCACGAGCTGCTAGAGCTTGAGCTGAAAAGCCAACACTCCCCAGCTGAGAAAGTAGCACTCGCCTCCTCTGTGGATCAGGCTCCGAGAGGGGACCTGTAACGTGCACTCCCCAGTGGGTGACGTGCACACAGGCCAACATGCGCCGGTGTGACGGGCTTCTTCTCTGCGAGCTATGAGGACGATGACCTCTAGAGTCGTAATTAAAAGATTCCCCACCCCTCGCCGCCTCCTCCCAGCACAGGCCATGCAGGCACCGGAGTGTCCTCACGTGTGGAGGTGGGAAGTAGGTGCTTCCTAATGACGTGTGTGTCTGTGTGCAGGCTGCTGTCTCCGAGGCCCAGCCTCCTCAACGCTGCCACCGATGCCAGGCTGAACTCTTCGCCTCAGAAACCATTGGACCTGAAGCAACTAAAGCAGAGAGCTGCTGCCATCCCCCCCATTGTAAGTACCAGAGGGAAGACCCACGTCACCGGATCCCAGGAAAGCAGCTTGTTCCCCTCCAAGTTCTGTATCCCTGGAGGGGTGGTTTAAAAACCTCGGACTGAGGACACCAAGCAAAAGTTTGCCTTGTGCATGCTTGGGCATGGGTGTGCACGCTTGGGCATGGGTTCCCGCCTCTGTGTGCGTGTTCACATGTGGGCATCTGTTGAGGAGGACAGTGCGGGTTTCTGATCTGTTTGCACAGGGGTGAGGGAATGAGTTTGGGAGTGGGCGTCTGTGCTTGGTTGTGCTCATGCATGGGCCAGGTGTGTCTCTCCATGGATGGGTGATAGCACTGGGGTGTCAGGCACGGTTCTCTGCTTGTGCTGTGCAAAGGGCATTTGAGAGCCATGTGGCTTGCTCTCACCAGGTTCTCTATAGACAACTCCTTCCTGGTTTCCCAGAGATGTTCGACTGTATCATGAGTTGCTTTATAAGAAACCTTGTCATTGCTATACAGCCATTTCCTTCCTTAGCTGGGGGGCCAGGGGGGAACCCCAGCCATGCACACCTTTCACAGCCCTGTGTTCTCCTTTATCTCAGTTACACCATCGAGTCCAGAGCAACTCTGCTGCCGAGCTCCTCTGGAATTCCACTGGGGTCACTGAAATCAGTCGTTTCACCTAACGAGAGAGAGAGAGAGAGAGAGGGGAGCTGTTTTGGCTGGTCCCAGCCAAATCTTCTCTGTGCTCCCCCCGCTTAGCTATTCAGCAGCAGCCCCCCTCCCTAGAAGGTGCATTCTCCATGCTGATCATTGTGGCTGGTGCCCTCATAATGAAGTAAAAACAAAAAGCAACCTAGTTATTCTTCACCAGACTCAAAACACTGGCCAGGGAGCAATGTTTGCAGAGTGGGACGTAGCCAAAATCCTGTTTCAAATGAAAAGTTCACATCGTCCTTTCAGAAATCTCTGTGCCATGACTTGAGATTGGTGCCTAGTATTTAACCACTTCTAAGATGCCAGGCCTGGGCTAGAGATTACATTCCTTAGACAAGCCAAATCAGAGGCTCCCCTGTAACATTTCCCAAACAGGATGATAGCCTTGTGGCAAAAGATAAACATGCTGCCTCTCTCTCTCTTGTTTGCCTCCTGTGCTGGGCAGTGACTTGGTTAGAAACCCTGGGAGCCCAGCCTGGGGAACTGAGCTGAGTGTCTGCAGAGGTGGGGGAAAAGCTCCCCAGAAAGGAGCCCAGGTCATGTTTTTGGAGACTCAGCTGTAGAAGTTAACAGCTGGCACAGTATGTCTCACTTCTCCCATCACATTCTCTCTGCTCCCACTGCAGATTTCCGAGGGATTCCCAGACGGGACGTTACAGAGCGGAAGTATGAAGCCTCAGGTGCCTCACCACGCCTTGGCCCTCTACCAGCAGCAGATCACTAAAGCACATGAATCTGCCCGGGATGATGTGGCCCAGAACAAGCAGCCGCAGCAGCAACAGCAGACTGAGCAGGAGCAGCAGCCAAGCAGTAGCCCCAGGGGAAAGAGCAGGAGCCCAGCTGTGGGTGACAAAGAAGGTAAGATGCGCCCTCGCGTGATTTCAGAGCAGGGCCAGAGGTCCTGTTGCAGGTGGAAGCTAGCTTTAAAGGCTGATCGCGTGGCGGAGCAGAATCCTGTTGGCATGGCTAATTGGCTGTGTTCATTAGGAAGTGCATCGTGTCTCATTGAACCTGCAGCAAATCCTGGTAGAACGTCGAACGCTGAGGATGGGAACGTTGCCTTTGTTAGCATTTCAGAGAGTAGAGGACCTGGAGGCATGCCAGGACACTGGGTTCAGTTAGCTCTTTTCTACCTTGTTTGCTCTTTATAAAGAATGCTTTTAGTGCTTGGCAGGTGCCATTCTTTCATTTCAAATCAATACTCAAGCTGTGACTTCCTGTAAAGGTTCTCGATGCCTTCCCCTCGGGATAGCGCTAACGAAGGATTCAGAGCTTCCCACCAGAGTGCATCTTAAGCGTTAGGCCCCTCGGGACCATGGTTAAGGAGAACTGGGCACTCTTGCTGATGCTGTTTGTAATTTCAAAGCTGGTTCCCATCAGAAGTCTGTCTGTCTGGCCGGGCGTGCGCTCTTTAAACCTGTGCATCTTGATGAGAGGGTTTGAGGCTGTTTTGAGCCTGGCCGGAACCTGCGACATGTTAGAATGGCACCCCGCAGGGCAGGGTCTGTAGGTTGTGATGCTACGTGGTATGGTAACAGATAGACTCTGTGGCCGTCAGCTAACCAAACGCATGCCCCCGCCCCTAGGGAACAGAGCTCGTGGCCGGGTTCCAAAGCCACACACATCTGTCATGTGAGCTTAAACTGTCGGGGTGCCTGTGCTTGTACCTTCTTCCCAGACCCCCAGCCGCTAGAGGAAGAGACCATTGCAATGACATCAACATTTCAGCAGCCGAGATGCCATCTATCCAGTGCTACCAAGCCAGTACATCACCAGGGCCTCCCCGGCCAGTGAATGCAGTGTGTTTAGTCCTGCCCTGAGTGGGCAGCAGCAGTCCACATATCATGCAGGTTATGACAGAGTTGACGAGTGTTACTCACAGGAAATGGTTTGCCTCAGATCCTTAGAGAAAGAAGCACCTTGACTGGTGATATTTGAGGTTGCGGGGGAGTGGGAGGTTGCTCTCCATGGTGATTTCTGTGGGCTGACAGTGCGTTGGATGGGCTGACGTGCCATTGCCATGCGTGGCTGCATCATTGTGGAATGGCAACGTGAACATCGCAACTTTCGGTGCCTTTGTCCCAGAGGACATTGTCTATAAGGTAGCAAATCTAGGCACTGGGGATGTAAGCACTATATTGGGTCTGCAGCCGGGCAGAAGAATTTTGTTTGCAGCCATGGAATTTGACACTCTCATGCAAGAGAAAGGAGAGAAAAAATACACCGATTAACTTGAATTTGTTGGAATTTGATCTCTGTCATTGCTGAAAAGTTGGGTCACGGAAGCAGCTTCATTAGTTCAACTTCTGTCAGCCATGGTTTCCCAAAGCTGACATGTGGTGTGCTGGCCCAATGGTTAGATGAAGAGTAGTGTTGCGAAATGATTTACTTCCTAGGAAAGCTGATTGCTGGTGCTCAGCCAGCTGGCTTTCTGCCCAGTAATAAATAACAACATGCATAGCCATACAGACTGGCCACAGGACAATAAAACAATCGGAACGTAGGGAAGGTAGCTGTTCACCTTGAAGGAAGTTCATACTCCGGTAAGTCATATGATTGATATCTGTCTCATGCTTGTCCTAGCCTGCCTTCTCCACTCTCACTTTCGTATGTTTGTCACCCAGACTCAGTTACACTCCAGTACTTCCTATGCAGTGCAAGTGATCAGGGCTACGCTTTTGCTGTTACACATCGCTATACAGAGCAGCCTGTCCCACACAACTCAGCTTCCTGTCGAGTCTCATGGCAGAACCAGCACTTAAGACCGCTCCTTCTAGCCTGGAACCCCAACAGACTATTCCTCGATGGGCTCCCACAGTGCTGGGATGCTTGGTTCATCTTCCCACCAGCTTTTGCACCAGCTGATTTTCGGCTCTGATTTCAGGACCCAAGAGCAGCGAGGAAAGAGGGAGGCTTACCATGCCATGTGGAAGTATGTAAACCAGGACATGAAAGATCAGGTTTCAGAATAACCTTTAAACTCTACAATCTGATGGCTCCTTTGTTAACGTGCAGACCTGACGTCAATGCAGGTTTACGCAGCTTTGCTGTCTGCAAAGCACCTGGCTTAGAGTGCTGTGCCAGCACTGCTGATGCCACTCACCTAGCACTTTGAATCCTCCAAGCTTGCTGAAGAGATTAGTTCAGCTAATTGTACCATGCATGCATATTATCCCTGTGCACAGATAGGGAAGCTTTGGCAGAGAGGTGAAAGAAGATTGCCCAAGCCACTGGAGGAGGAGCTGGTGCCGGAGCTGGCAGGTCTCGACTCCCAGGGGTTTGCTCATCCCACTACTCTGTACTGCACAGTCAATATCCTGGGTGCCCGGGGGTGGAGTTTTGACGCAGTCACACATCCAAGATCGCGGTGGGAGCTGGAGAACTGCATGGCGTTCCCATCAACACATATTAAATGATTGGCCCTGGGGCAGAACCCAGCTCCCTCTGGAGTTTGGGCTCACCCACATACAGACACATCTGAACAGAGGGTGGAATTCTTGCCCCTTTGAAGCCAGTGGGACTTTTGCCATTGACTTGGATGGCACTAGCATTTCACCCAGTGGCTCGAGCCTGGCTCTGAACCGTAGAGGGAAAAGCACCAGCAGCTGGTCTGGAAGGCAGCAAGGGAGCCTGTTGGTCATGGCAAAGCAGTGAAAGGGGTGGGAGGAGGGGAGCATCCCTCTTCTCTCCTTTTATGGTAGGGAAATTGGGAGCCTCCTTTGAATGTCCTGTGACAGTGACCATGCACCAGGCATCCATCTGGACTCTGAATTGCTGTGAAGACGACTGGACCTCGGGTATATTCATTGTGCTGCTGCAAAAGAAGTAGTAGAGCGATCCCGCTTTCCATAAGCAAGAAGTGATGGAGGCCAGCTCCTAGCAGAGGGCTGGTCATTAAAGAGCAGCTGTTCCTACTCCCCCTAAAACTGAAAGATCTCTCCGGGCAATCAGGTTGGCACGGCCCTGCCTGATAACAGAGCGTGAACTGTTGCAACTGCTCCGGAGACAGACAAGTTGACAAATTTCACACCACCCTGGAGCCATTTCAAAGCACAGTCTTGGACACGAGCATCACATCCTAGCCAAGGCGTTGGCTGCCCCTTGCAGACCTTTGGCTAGGGCTGTATCTGCCTGGAGCCCAGCCAGCTTAGGATCTCCTCCTAAGGTGCTTTGACAGTGCTGCTGTGGTGTGGGGCTGTGGGATCACGGCCTGTCCGTTTGGAGCTTGCTCTCAGACAGATGGATCATGACCATCATGCCTATTTTTGGCTATCACGGGGCAGTTTTAAAGCCAGCAATGTGTTTTCTGTTGATTTAGTCACTCGTTTCACTTGGCCTTTCTGGAGATTGGAAGTCAAAAGTGTTAATTTGGGTGATGGATGATATAAATGCTGACTTCTCAGCTCTGATTTCAGGGGCTTGACAAATGGCTATAGGAACTCTTCCCAGAATAAGGGCTGAGTTATAGTTACCTTTAATGTGGGGTCAATAATCAACGGGCCACATTTCACAGATCTCACAGCAGCACGTGTGCGGGAACAGCTCCCGCGGGAGGAGGAACCGCTTTCCCAAGATTTCCATGCTGCCTCAAAGTGCATGTGCACTTGGCCAAGAGTATCTTGGGTTTACAGAGCATCTTCACCCAGCTGTATGATACATAGACATCACCAGTGCAATGCAGCTGCCTCTGGCATGGAGCACAGCAGCCAGTCGGGGCATAGCGCACCACACACCCGGCAGTTGGGATGGAGAACAGCTTGTGTCTCAGGACAAACGCCCTCCTCTTGTGGGAAGTGCCATGGGATCTTGAATGTCCACATGCAGAACGTGGCAGGGACTTAGTTTTCAAGGATTTTCCCCAAAGATCCCTCACAATGATGAGCGTGGGGTGCGCCAATTCAGCTGCCCTGAGAGGGTGAACTGATCTATTTGAGATGTGAAACGGGGAGTGTGGGTGTTTGCACCCTGAGGCTTAGCCCCTTACACCACCCCCTCTGCAATCTGAGGGTACGTCTACACTCCATTTCAGGTGTAACTGTAGGGAGGGTGGTCGTACCCGTGTTGGCTTTAATCTAGCCAGCGTGGGTAAGGAGCAGTGAAGACAGCAGCACGGACCCCGGTGAATGCTTGCAATCTGAGTCCGTACCCGGTGTCTCTGGCAGGCGTGTAGCTCACTCTAAAGCCCAGGCTGCCACGTCTTCACTGCAGTTGTTACCCATGGTAGCTCAATTAAAGCCAGCACAGGTATGCATACCCAGAGCTATCTGTGCCACCTTCCCTTGCAGTGCAGACATTGCCCGAGAGTCTCTGTGCTTGGATATGTACATAGACTTGCTGCTGATGGATTCTTTTCATCATTGTGTGAAGGGCACCAGATTAAGTCTCCCAGCTCCTGAGCACTCCAAGTGTTAATGAACCTTTTCTATATTATTCCTATGAATGGGCCCTTTGCTAACCATGCATCTCAGCACACTTCTCAGCAAAGCTTTAATAGCAGAGTCAGAGCTGTAGTGAGGTCTGGCGCTGCTAAAGCGCCTTCCTTTTACACAGCACAGTGCAGAACCTTGCCTAGATAACTCTTTTTTTTGAACACTTGGATGCTTAAAATTAAGCACATGCTTAAATGCTTTATTGAAGTGGGGGCTTAGGGTAATATTTTCAGAAGCACCTAAGTCCCGTTTTCAGAAATGACTTGGACGCTTTTCAGGCCTTTTTCATGCACCCTACACAGCGAGTTATTGTGCAGCAAGCCAGGCTGAGACACTCTGACCCTTGGAGTTGGCCTGTGGTAGAGTTTCATGTGGGCAACAAAAGCCTTGGAATGCAGCATGGTGTACTTCTGCTAAGCTACACTCTGAGGCATTCTCTGTGTGCTAGCAGCATCCATAGGATGAGTTAGCGGCAGCAACCAGGTGCACTGGAGAGTCACACCCTGGCTTGTTGTGCAGTAATTTAACGTGCAGGCAAGCCCTAACCAAAGGAAAGGAGCCCCATTTGTCGTTTCCCTTTGCAGGTCTCCGTAAGATCTTGCTGATTTGCAAGGCTGTGTCTGCATGTGTGAGTTCATGTGTGTGGCAAGCTGATCAGTTCTCTTTCTCCTTGCAGAAAAACCAGTGCCTTTCCCGTCACTTGCCGAGGGACCAAAGCTAAGTGGAGAGCAGACTGCCACATCGTGCTGGCCCCCCGTGCTGCCATACCAAGTGTCCTCTAGGGATGTGATCAAAACCTCCCCCCAAGCTGAGCCACATGTGTTTCAGTATAATCTGCCAGGTGAGCACAGGCTTGCGTTCTTCTTCAGGGGTCTGCACCTGCTACAGGGAGCCAGTTTGGTTTAGCCACTGGGGGTGCAGGGCCTAAAAGATCCAGTGGTTCTTGTCTCAGTCACCTCATTTAGTAAATTAATGCAGTCATTTTCTTCCTGATTGAGAGAGCTGCTGAAAGTTTGCCATTCAAAGGCATCATGCCAGGAGCCTAGCAACCCCATCTGGTTTGCCTAGCATGCAGCAGCCAATCCCATCTATAATACAGAGATGCAGTGTGTAGGAACTACAGATCCCAGAATGCAATGGGAGATGCACAGGATTAATGGCCGCAGCGCCAAAAAAGCTACAGTTACAACCAGTCAACCTACAGAATCTCTGTACCTGGTCTCTGTCCTCGGTCGGTATCCCCTGGTGTCGGTCTCTGTCTCTTTGATACAAATAACCATCAGTCCATAATAACATTTATGTTTTGTCAATAGCTCACCCAATCCCATTAAACTTGCATGAGAGCTCTCGGTCTGGGCTACAGAGATTGTCCAACATCTCCAATCCTCCTCCTCTCATCTCTTCCACCAAACACCCATCTGTTCTGGAGCGCCCCATCGGCTCCATTTCCCAGGTAAGATGCCATCCCGGTGCCATAGTACTCTCACGTATGTGAGGAAAGTGACCTCTCTGTTGGCAAAGAGCAAGCTTGGCAGAATTAGGTTGTTATTGTTTTACAATTTTGATAGATAATATCAGTGTTTATTTTTAAGCATTGTTTTCAGTTTTTGTTGATTTAAATATTCACAGTTGCAGTTAATTATGTAGGGATCAGACAATTATTTAATGACAGCAGACACTGAGATCCAAAAAGTTAAAACTTTGACCGTTAAAACACAAATTGTTAGCATCACCGGTCAATAGATACAAAGTAAATATCCCTAAATCAAACACTAGTAAGTTCTCAAGCAACGTTTTTCTTCCTTTGCCTCTCTGTGAATTGGTCCTGCTTAGCAATGGAAATATTTTTTCTTCCATTCGTGTGTGCGGTGAAATCAACATTTACCAGATAAAAACCCTTCCAAGCATTGTTGAGAGCAGCTTCCTGCCAGCTCCCCATTTTGATTCCTGGGCGGAGGGTGTTGTAATCTTTCAGTGGAGGTCTTTTCCCCTGAGCTTCCTCTCCTTGGTGACTGCCCCATTTGGGAAGTGTCTTAGCAGAGCATCCCATACTGTCAGTGACCTTTTTCCCTTGTGTTTTAGGGGGTGCCCATTCAGCTCCATACTCCATACAGCTCTGAGCATGCAAAAGTTCCCGTTGGCTCCATCACCATGGGCCTGCCATTGACTATGGATCCTAAGAAACTGGGTAAGCTGTTGTCACGCTACCTGTTTGTGTGCCTCTGACCCTTGGTTCACTCCTGGCCTTTTTGCTGAATGGTCAGAGCTTTCCCTGTTGAGCTGCTGTTAGCCTTGAATTGCACGCACGCACGTTCAGGGCTGGGCTCGTCCCAGTCCAACCAGCAGTGACAATGAAATTCCTGTCTGGTGGCCTATGGGAAATGGCATGGTGGTCTTCTCTCGCATCCTAATGCACAGTTGTCTACAAAATCTGCCCACACCCTTGACTTCCTCACTGGCGATCTCAGGAGAGGCTTGAATGAACCCTCTCTCAATGGTTTCTCTGGGCTCAAGGCGGAGGCGTATTGACGGGGCACTCACAAGGGGGAAGCATACCTTGTCGCTGCCTGTTCTATACTGGCTCTGGGTGCGGAGGATTCTGGTCCAGTTTTGCCAACCTGGCATCACTCAGCAGCAAGGATATCTGCAATTCTCGAGACGCTGTGCTTGCGAGCTTGTGGTGATGCTATTCCACTTTTCCAAGGGGGGAGAGAGCTGCTTTTGGGGATTATTGTAGCTCAAGTCCCTATGGTTCCAGGATCAGGGCCCATAAGGAGATGCCAGAATTTCCACGCATGCATTTCAAGAAGCTGTTTAACCCCAACAAGCAGTTATCGTTGGAAAGGAACCTATGGTACTGCTTTGCCTCCCTCACATCGGTGTTTCGTTCCAGTGCAATGCGTAGCCATCAAGACTGTGATCAGATAAATGCTTGCTCTTTAATGGCAACCTCCATTGTCCAGCATGAGAAACCTGTAAAGAGCCTGAATAAATAACCAAACTAGATTAAAAATAGATGGGTTAAGAATTAATTGATGACGAAGAATAACAAGGCCCCAAAGTGAGGAGCACTGGAGGTGGGCGGGATCTGGCACAGGCATTTGTGAGGTTTGATATATTTTGATTAATCAAGAGAAAAGTGAAATCAGCCATGATGGTGTTAGCTAGGAGAGTGTGTAACACACAAGAGAAGAGAGCCTGCTTGGTGCAAGAGGAGTCAGTGCTAGCTATGCAGCGAGGGAGAGGAAATGAACAGCTCAGATATATCCCGGGGAACGGCGGTGTACACAGACCACCTTCAAGAAAGGGATCAACAAACGACTCTCAAACATCTGCTGCCAGGCTGCTGGGGAAAGGCCAACAGAATCTCCCGGTGTGCAGTTGTATGTGTCTCAGAGAGAGATGCCAGCCTAGGGGGGGAGTAATGCGACTCTGCTTGGACCTAGGAGAATTGCACCTGGGGTAGTCTGTGCCATATTGGCCCCCACCACTAGAGGAGGATCTATAGTAAAAGAGCAAATACAAAGGAGAAGAAAACCACTAAAAGGATTAACCAAGCATAAGAGGAGAAGCGGAGGGAGCTAAATTCCTACCGTCTAGGAAAATAGAAGAGTCAGTCAGATCCTGGACTAAAAATACCTCCCAACTAACAGTGTGATTGATGGAAGGAAACGTATTGACATTCGCCACAGCTGGTGGGATAAACAGTAAATGGCCTGAAGCAAGAGAGGAAAATGTTCAGTTTGCAGATTTGGAAACATCTCGTAAGAGTCAGAGCAAGAGATTCAAGTCCTAAGGGAGGAGGCCTGGGCCCAGCACTGCAGAGAGTGGAGACGGCATGTGCTAAGCCAGCAGAGAGAGCGCTCAGTGGGCATGGCCGGCCTGCCCAGCGCTGGAGGCTATTCCCAGCCCTCTTCGTGAGTGGATTCCGCAGTCGGCTTGTCACTCTGCAGGGCTGTTTCCTGGCTGCTCTGAACTGCGTGTTTCAGGAGATGGGTTTTTGTCCCTCAGCTCTTAAGAACATCGTGCTGACCATAGCGGATCAGACATTTGGTCCATCAGCTCCAGCCTCCCATCTGTGGCAGTGGTCAACAGGAAGGCAGCGGCGCTTTCAGTCCCATAGGTCCAGTTGCCCAGTGCTATGCAAAGGGTGGGAAATTTCTGGGCAATCCTCTGAAGTCCTGTAGCTGGGATCTGAGTATTCTTCTCGGAGTTACAATTATCAATGGATTTAAAATTATTCAGCCCATTTAAAAACCCAGTCATGGCATTAAATCCAGCCAAGTCTGTGTGTTTGACTCTGGTCCTGCTGCAGGGCTGGGGGTGCAGCGCCGTGCAGGAGTGGATTTCAGGCTCCCCTGCTGTCTTGCCTGCCAGGAGACCTTGAACGATGCCCTTGCGGAGGGGATAAGAGCAATTTGAGTTTTCCTTTATCATCTGTAGTTGTGTAATCTGCTACTCAGAAGCAGCAGCAGCTGCACGGGGGCCTAGGGTTATTTAAGACCTGTCTCTTTCAGCAACGGTGAATATAGCTCTAGACAAAATTAAAGACTAAGCAAAATAATAATAATTTTAAAAAAAAAGACAAGAGAGCAATTCAGGACAAGAGCTGTCTGGTTTTGACCGGTGCAAACATTGTCATGTATGATTAATGTTTTCTAGTGCCTTTTCCTGGAGTAAAGCAGGAACAACTTTCTCCTAGAAGCCAGGCCAACCAGCCTGAAAGTCTAGTAATGCAGACATCCCAAGAGAGCTCCATCATGAGGGGTAAGCACATAGCAGGGCAGCTGTGATGATCAGTGGAAACCAGGTGCCTCTCAGGGAGGCTGCTCAGGAAGTGGAAGGGGATCAACCCAGGCCAAGCTCTTCAAAAGTGGCTAATGGTTTTGGCTACCTGTTAGCGTCTGCTACCCAACCTGAGACACCTTAAAGTGCCTGATTTTCAGAGGACAGATGAGCCAGTCTTCAAAGTGCCTGGGACTGGGCACCTGAAGTCACTAGTCCCTTGTGAAAATCTGAGCCCCAAATTTCTCCCCCAAAGTTGGATAGAAGGGATTTGTCCTCATTAGTTTTGAAGGGCAGTCTGCTAATGAAGAAAGCAAAGCAGCTGCTAATAAAAAGGCATTGATTACCTAGCGCTTCAGAATCACGAGTGCATGTTGGGGACAGACAGAGAGAGCGTTTCATTTTTAAATCCAAGCTCCTTTCTGCAGTGCAAAAAAAAAAGGCACAAAACTCTCTGTTTTAACTGTAAGTTCTTGTCTCTTATAAACACCTGATTAATTCAACCAAATGAAAGATGTTCGATGGGTTGGTTCAGGACCAAAGCAGATAAAATAGGAACCAACTCAAGGCAGCCCCTGAGCTAAAGGTCTTTAGAGTTTTGTTTGTTTAGGAGTTGGGGCTGTTTGTGACTTTCTGTGCGTCTCTGCCCTCATGTTTGGAGCTGGGCAGGAAAGATTCAGACCAGCCCCAGTGCGCTGCTTCCACCAGTTGCTCCAAGCTGAGCAGAGCCAGGCCTCACCAGGGAGCCTCCCACAAAAGCTGATTCTCTCAAGGACTTGGAATTAGCACCCAAACCTTTTTGGCTCCCCCATTTTTTCCCCCAACACCATGTTTGTGGGGTGATCGGGCCTGATCCTGAACTCAGTGGGGCGCAGTGATTCTTAGGATCTAGCCTGCTGGATGTGCATCTTCTACACAACGTACCAGCCTGCATCAAGACATGCCAGCAGTTTTAATCCCCTGACACCAGGAATTGCCAAGGGATCTGCTGCAGTGAGGGTTCCAGGGGCCCGCCCCTGCTGTTGTGCTGAAGGCTCGGGGGCTGTGTACCGAATGCTAGCAGGGATTTTGTTCAGCTCTCCAGAGTTTCAGGTGAGCAGTCCCCTCTCAGCAACCTAATCCCGTTTGCTTTGTTGTGACTTCCAGGGGCATCGCTGGGCTCAACCCCAGGAGGGAGCATCAGCAAGGGGCTCCCCAGCACCAGGCCTCCGTCGGAATCACCCATCACCTATCGGGGATCCATCACGCAAGTAAGTTTCTTCTCTTAACGGTTTAGGGGGATCTCAGCTGATTTGTATTGTGGGCTGTCAGAGCAGACCCTCTCCTGGTGTGCATAGAAATGATTGCAATTTGTTGTTACTTGGAGAGGACTTTGAGCCTAGGGGACATCAGAGCACCCCCTCCTGGCAGACCCATCTGGAGGAATTTCAGAGGACTAAGCAAAGAGGGTCTAGACCCTTGAATTGCCCCGGGGCAGAATGACAGACCCAGCGGGTAACTGCTCTGACATATCACTTCTGCAGAGTTCAGATCCTGGTGGGGCGAGAAAGGAGAGTAAGAGTGGGTTGATGCCGCCACCGCCTGCTAGCAGAGCATCTGCACGCAGCCCCACCCACTTTGTCTCCCCACCTGCTCAGGTGGGCTAGCAGGGGAGGTGAGGGTTTTGGAGTGCAAGGGCTGCAGGGCAGGACTGAGGAGCAATCTGGAGGAAGATTATACTGGAGATCAGGTTCGCTCTGTTCTCCAAAACTGGTGAAAAGCAGAAGTAAAGAGACTTCCTGGTGGTGAAAGGGGCATTGCATTCGGAACTCCCTTCACCCATGCCAGTTGTTCTCAGAAAGCCAGGCTAGGGTGGGGGTTAGCTGGGTTTTACTCTTGCTGGCACGCCATGTAGCAGGCGAAGGAAATGGAAGAGAAAGGCAGGCTGGTGGGTGGGCCGGGGAGGGGGAGACCAACCCAGCTAAAGGGAATGGGGTGATGAAGTTGAGGAATCAGTGAGGTAAGTCTCCTTCCATTGCTGTAGCAGGGTGTTCTCCAGGCCCTGCCTAAAGGGCTGTCCTGGACGTACTCTGTCTTGAATCATTTATCATCCATCTGCAGAAGCACAGCTGCCAAGTGGGGGATAGTTCTGCGGTGTGAGTTATTGCTCAGCACTGTGTGGAAAGCCTAAAAACAATCTGTTTCCCTTGGGGATTTTTATCTGGCCATCATTCAGCTCTTTAAAGCCACTTATAAGCACTGAGATTTTTTTTCCGGTTGTCTGGGTGGCCTCACAAAGGGAAGATACACTTCCCTGCCCCTGGAAGAGCTTTGGGGGGTGGGAGGGGTAGTGCTGGCTAGTAGGGTTATGCAGGAGATCTAAAAGATGTCAGATCCAGGGCAGGATTTGGTCAGAGGCTGTTTCAGAGCCAGCTATTTAAATGACAGAATTCCTGGATTCATCTTAGAAATAAAGTAGCAGCAGGAAGTGAGGCTGCCCCTTAGGTTTGATTCACCTGTAAAGCAGCTCTCGGAGCAGCTGTAACATACCAGGCCTGTTGGCAGTGTGTCTGGCAGCTGTACCCGGCAGGCCAGAGGGCTCTGACATCCCCTCTGAGCAGTGCCCGTGGTGCCCCACGGCGCGGCATCTTGCATAGTCTCCTGACAGGAAAGGGGCGCGCCCCCAATTCCTGTAGCAGTTCCCAGCACTGTGGCTGATACTTGATCTCTGATTACTCACCCAGAAGACAGATCTTGAATAGGGTGCACTCTGCTCCCAAGCCGTCTGTCATCGCTCGCTTTCAAACCCCCGACAAACACGTCCTCTGTGGGAAGGAAACTTACCTGGCGCTGGGAAAGCCAGTGCTGAGCGTTTCTATGAGCCTGTGTCAGAGCAAACAATCAGGGCATTGAAACCTGCACATGGACACGTCCTGTCCAGTCTCTGCAGCAAGCAGCTCTGTGACTGCTGGTCTGACTGCTTACAAAGAAGCGGAGACCCATTAAACAGAGGGGTTGAGGGTGGGGAGGGGTTGGGATGGGACATTCTGTCGTGATGGATTGGAGCAACCTCCGAACACCACCACTCTGAAGTGCTGACATTAAGAATCAGGTTCCCTATTCACCCCTTACAGCAGTACAGACATTGTGTAGCATTCAGCATGGCCTATTCGTACAGTATGACTAGCCTTGTTTGGATTTTAGCTTTGAACAGCAGGATGCAAGTCAATTCTGGTTTCTCACCCCAGTGTGGATCTCTAGGCCTGAAGGGCACACGCGGTGAGGGATTGTTACCACGCTCACTACGTTCTGTGTGCCCCAGAAGAGAGCAGGGACTAGGATGGCAGCTTGGTAAATTGGGAAATAGGCCAGCGTGGAAACAGAACTTGTCCACACACGTCATATAGATAAAGCCATACGTGCCCTAGTGTGGACACAGTTCTACCACTATAAAGAGGCTTTTTATCAGTGTGGCTATTCCCATACACGCAGGGGAATAAGTCGCCCCTTCAGGCTGAAATTTGTTCCAATGAAACATTCATCAAATAATTCCAAGTAACTAAACAAGGCCAGAATCTCAATCTGTTGACAGATAATTCCCAGACGGAAAAAAGGGATAAATTCTCTGCAGCTAGATCCCTGGCTCCAGCCATGGCAGCACTCGTATAGAACTTTTTCCCCTTGTGCAGAGAGGCAGTGCAAGGCCTGGGCACCTGAGCCCTGTAAGTGGGACTTGGAGGTCGCTGGTGTCAGCTCTCTGCCCCGGGGTGAATTTCACTTAAGTAGAGAGAGGGAGCTTCCCTGTATTCCTAATTTACCTTTCACCCTTATGGCTGTTGGTTTGTTTCTTGCACCTCGCTCCGGCTTGGATCATGAAACGAGGCTGGTCAGTTTTCCTCCTGCACCAACTCTTGTGAGCAGCGTGCAAACCCAGAACAACCTTGAATGATGAAAGGGGTGGCAGGATATTGAAGGCTTCCTTGGGGATTTGGACACCTGCTTTCCATTATTTCTGCTGGGAGTTGGGTGTCCAAATGCCTTTCCAAATCTCAGGCCTAGGCTGTTTTCATGGATGTTTTGAAGAAAGCGATGGAGAAGGAGTTTGCATAAGCAGCTGCTCCCCTCTTTATATTTAAAAGCCAAGCTATGAGCCTGACTCTTTGCTCTGCTGCACCAGTAACCCCCGTTCGAGTCTGTAAAGCTGGTGTGATGGAATGACAAATGGCCCTGCATTTTGGGCCCAGACTGCTTGATTGCGTGCCCTTTTGAAGGTTAGTGTTTCTGTGATCAGCTGTGCCCCGGGATATTAGTCTGAGAAAATAGTTTACAGTGACAGTAGTCCCATGGGAAAGAAAACTCCTGAAGTCGTGTTGGCCATGACTAAGATGTCCCAAGGGAAGGCAGCGCTGCAATAGTGCCTGTCCCTTCAATCCAGTGCGATGGAAAGAAACCAGATAGTTTACTTTGAAAAGCGCAGCGCGGCTGGAGCAAGCAGCGTGGGTTGGTGTTTCCGTTCCTGCTCTGCCCAATGGCGGAGGAGCCTGAGCTGCTCTGTAATTGTATCTAACGAAAGCCAGGCTGGCTCTGTCTCTTTACACCATTTGACGTGAAGGCCTGTCATCTCTGCATGGTGCTCGCCCCTGTCTCTTCCCAGCAGCCTTACACAAAGCCCATACCTTTTACCGCTCATCGTTAGTGTCCTCATCAATTATTAAGCTGCAGATTTCTTGCTGTTGGCCCTGACAGGAAGCAGAGTTCAGCTATGCGCTCTCTTCTGCCCTGCCTCCCTTTTGGAACAAAGTGTTCCTGTGTGTGAAGCTTTCTTGCTTAATTGCTTGTGGCACTGTTAAATATGGATCTTGGTGGCTTTCCAAGGGCACCCCAGCTGAAGTGCTGTACAAAGGAACCATTACCAGACTAATTGGAGAAGACAGCCCCGGCAGAGCAGAGAAGGCGAGAGAGGATGCCTTGCCCAAAGGACATGTCATCTACGAAGGCAAGAAGGGCCATGTGCTCTCCTATGACGGTAAGCTGGAATCCTCTCTGCTTTTTTGGGAGGGTGCGCGGGAGGGGGCATCAGGTTCATACACTAATGTTTGGGAGCTAGAGTGTTTGGGAAAACGTTGCAAAGTGTATTTTGCCGGTATCCCGTTTATATTTCCAGAGTAATTTTCTCTCTGTTCCTGATCTTTGAGGTCTTATCCAAGGGACGGATTTTCTTCTTTGATGCACACAGCAGAGCTGGTCTGTGGCATGCTGCTTGATTCAGCTGTGAGAGCCGCTGGTGTCAGCAGGAGAGTCCCACGTGTACAGAGGGCAGCACGTTTTAGACTCAAGTATCAGAGGGGTAGTTGTGTTAATCTGAATCTGTAAAAGCAGCAAAGAGTCCTGTGGCACCTTATAGACTAACAGTGGGTGAATACATGCATCCGACGAAGTGGGTATTCACCCACGAAAGCCCCTGCTCTAATACATCTGTTAGTCTATAAGGTGCCACAGGACTCTTTGCTGCTTTTACATTTTAGACTGTAAGCTCTCTGGGGCAGGGAGCATCTATTCCGATGTCTACAATGGGGCCCTGATCTCAGTTGGAGCCCCGGGGGGTTGATGTGTATCAGTGATCACGCTGGTACGCTTGCAGTTGGCTCAGTGGATTGGAGGGGAGATAATCTTCAGGACACCTCTCTCTCTTTGCGCAGAAGGTAACTTCTCTCCTCGTTCCCAGTGGATTGAATGAAACCATGTTGTGGGTCGCTTCGTGCCCTCAGCTTGTGCACGCCGATCCTGGGATAGAGGGCGCTGTGCCCACCAGTGGGGATGAAGCTGCACCGTCATAGGAGTCTCTGAAGGCATCAGACTCTGGGGCTTCAGTTCCCCTGTGCCCACATGAGACTATTGCACTTCTGAAGGCCCCAGCTATGAGCTGACTGACACATACTGGGTCTTGTGCAGGCCCTCTGCACTGAGGTGCACATTCCCTTAGATGTGGAAGGCAGTAAAAGCAAGGCCCATCCTGGCTAGGACAAATCTCTCACACTGAGGGTCGCCCCCTCTGAGACAAGGCGACAGTGTTGAAAGCCCTGCGCGCAGTGTCACAGCATCCCAGCGCCTCATCAGGGCGCTGCACCTTGCACTGAGCTGACATCGCCATGGGAGCATGCAGCAACAGGGCTGTGCAGCGTTACCAGCCCTGAAGTAAATGGGGACCGTTCGGTTGCCCTTCCAGATGGGTTTTCAGGTGTCAAGTCAGACCCATGGGAGTTGGGGCCTTTCCATGAAACTTGGGGCCTGTGGCAAACCCGATCACACCCCTGGCTCCCCAGGACAAGCAGAGAATGCTTTAAGGGGACTGCCAGGCAGCTGGAGCCTGAGCAAAGAGGCATCTCTTGTCATGTCATAACTCTGCCTTCAGACCCTGCTACCCCCTGGCCACCCTGGCTTTGATCCCCAGAGTCTCGCCTAGAAGTTAGAGCACAGGGCTGGGAGTCAGGACTCTGCGTTCCATCCTCCACTTTGATACTGAGCTGCCAGGGCATCTCAGGTAACTCACACAGGGCCAAAGGGCAGGCAGGGGAGAGCAGGTGTGTGGAGCCTCTAGCTCTGCCCCTAATGCAGGAAGTGGCTGTGGTTTGGCTGATTGCCATCTGGATGAGTCAGGCAGAGACGGGCCACAGGGGCAACAAAGTGCTGGCTCCTGCCCAGCGCTGGGAGGATGCACCTGGGGAACAGGTGTCATTGGGAGGGCCCAGTGAACACATCCCACCATGCAGCTGAAAGATTCACTAGAGTGTAAGGTCTCCCACTTGGGTGCTAAACAACACCCCCTTCCAATGGAGGGCTCCCCTGTAGCAGCCTTCACTAAGCCCTTAACAACACAGCCTCAGTTTCCCCTTCTGTACAGTGAGGACAACGCCCATTTCCCAGGGTACCGTGAGCCTGGCGTAGTTAAGGATAACATTCATGTAGTGCTTGGCGCTCCTCAGCTGGGATCCCTTAGTATTCTCACCTGTTCCACAGCGCAGGGGAATGGCAGCCTCTCGCTCCCAGGCTGTGCTTAGCATCACTGGCTCAATTGCTGCTTCTTAACACTGACGTTGCCAAGCTGCAGCACGTCTGGGCCTTACACTGAGTCTCAGCTCAGCATGGCAATGCGATGTAGCTGTGCTGATGCCAGGGATGTTTGGCCATGGTTTTTATGGCGAGGCTGCAGGGCAGCCCCTTTGTGATCCTCACACCCTGTGTAAGAAACCACAGGCCTCCTCGTCAGCCCACGGAAACCTTGCTATAAATGACAGTCGCAATCGCTGGTGTTGAGTCAGCGTGTTCGGTGAGCCTCAACTGAATGCAACTTGGAGGTCAAGTGGGGCCCCATGCGCAGTGGCACTTGGAAGGAAACGAGATTCACTCCTTGTCCCCCGGTGCGTCCATCTCAGAATGGATGGAGCTGTATTCCCCTTCTCCCAGTTTTTCCATCTGGTCCACTCTCCCCGGTTGCTTCCTTTTGACTCCAAGAGCTCCATCTCTTGCACCATGGGGTTTGTTAATTCATTGAAGCACACAGGCACCTGCACCAGAGACAGCTGCGATGGGCCCATTCCTTGGTGGCCCCCTCCTCATATTCCTCCTCGTTGTTGTTGTTGTTTGTTGTTAAACCCAGCCCCCACCGTGACGTGGCTCACGCAGGGGCTGCTGTCTCAGTGGGACCTGCTTGTGTAGAACAGACAGAGGAAGCATTGCTGTTCCTGGGGCCTGCTGGGGGGTGTGTGACTCCTATGGGGCACTACACATATTTGCTCTTGAGAGCATGCTAGTGGAAGGGGAGCCCCAGCCCCTTTTAGAGCATGGAGGACACAGACACAGTGTTGCGTCTCAGCGAGTCTCCAAGCTCCGTTCTTATCTCTAGCTTGTCAGGATCACTGCCAGTGTCCCCTTTGTGTTACTAGGACACTGCCAAGGGAGGTAGCTCTGGCGGTTCGGTTTGGTGCAGTGATAAAGGGTTTTGCTGAACCTGCTCTGAATACCTTGACTGACTTTTCTACTGCCACTTAGAAGTGCCTTCCGCTTTCCCCGACTCTTTCCCGAGAGCCTCGCTTCTGAGAAGTGAAGCTGTCGGTAAACTACAGCAGGGCAGCTCCCAAGGTGTCCAGGCCAAGAAGAATGTCTGAAAGGAGCCGTCCGCACTCATGGTGGGAGTCCAGCCAATTGTTCGACTATTCTCCGGGGTGTTACAGCAACACAGGCACGGAGGCTCTTCCCCTCCCTTAAAATACAAGATTGTCTTGATGGTGCCAAGAAAAGGAACATTTCCAACCCGCATCCATGTGACAGGGTGTGCCAACCCCATGCTGGCGAAGGAAGGGGTAAAGAGCAGTTTTGGGCCCAAGAGGCCAAACCCCCTCGCCTCTGCTGGGCATGCTCCCAATGGAGGGAGCGTTCTAAAGGGAGCCATTCAGCTCAGTCTGTGCTGACCCAGGAGAGCACTCGTGGGCAGCAGCCTCCTGCCAGGAGGCCACCAGGTTTGTGCCTCCTAGCTGCACCATGGGAAGCCAGTCGTCCCTGGGAACCGAAGGGGACGATTTGCTGTTGCTGGCCGAGGAACTGCTGGAGACGGAGCAGAAGGGGCGCAAGAGGGACCCCACATCCAACCCTGGAGACAAGGCCAGAGGGGCTGGGTAGGCAGCAACTCAGGGAATATGCATGGGGGTATTGGGACCTGAGCCCTGTGCCAGGGGTACCCTGTTTTGAAGGGCCCTGGGTTGGAACTTGGTGGAGTAGGGTGGCCCAGCTTCTCCTCCCCTCCCCTTTGTTCCCACGCTCACTGCTCGATGACACTGCCTCAGATACCACCGCTAGGTAAAGTGGCCCCTTGGTCTCTCACCAGTGGCCAATGTTCCCCTGGGCTTTGAACTCTTGCCAGTAGGCATTCCATGCCGGAGTTTCACCATTAGGGGCATCCAGCCAACCTCTGACAACTCTGCATAGGTCACAGCACTTTAAGTGCAGAGGTGCTTTCTATGTTAACTCAGTAACCAGCTGTTACTTCCTTCCCCAGGCCTGCTCACTGGATGGCAGGGCTGGCCCTAAAATCAGCTGGCAGTTTGCTCAGAAGCTCAGTTCGCTTCCATGAGCGATGAGCAGAGGTTTGTTTCCAGTAAGGATTACGAGCGACTCCTCCATACAAGCCTTTCATTGCACACTGCTCTTCCCCACGCTTCTGGGGTTGGGCAGGGGCAGCCCAGCAGCTGCCTTGAGAGATGCCCTCACCCCATTGAGTCTGGAAGCAGAGGATGCTGCTTTACAGCGACCGTCACCCTCGGCCACTTGGAGCCCAGGAGTCTCGGTAACCCGGCCCGATGCGAAGCAGGAGCATTTTGGTGCTTGGCCGTAACGCGCACAAGGAGCATGAGTGACTGTCTTACAGAGCTGCATCACTTCTGCTGAGTGCAAGGCAGAGATGACTAAGGACCAGATCCTAATCTCGGATGTACTCGCCCGCCTCGCTATGTATCTTTCAGATCTGCTGCTGTGTCACACCCCCACAGCTCACATCCCTCTCCAGAGAGCAACGGCCTTCAGTGTTCGTCTCTCTCTTGCCACCACAGCCTGCCTGACAACAAAACGAAGCTGAGAGGTGGGGTGGGGGTGGCGCTTTGGCGGCTAGCTGGGCGAGCTAGTGTGGAGCACTTGCCACGTTCTCGGGCTGAGGAAGGAGCCACCAGAGAGAATGTGCCTGGGGTTGGCTCGTTCTCTGCCACTCATTGCCGCCATGGGGAGACGCTGCCACTCCCTCCTGCCCCCAGGTGAGGGTTCCTTGATGTGGGCTGCTGACGGTGCTTGTAGGGAGGGATGAGGGCGTTGTTGCAGGGGTTTGTCTGAGTGGGTCTCTCTCTCTCGCTCTGTGTTGGGAGCAGGAGCAGGACGGGCGAGTCTGAAAAGACAAGCTCCAGGCTTGACCCACAAGCTGTTACTCAGTTCCACTCCAGAACTGGTCGCTCGGTTTTCTGGGGCACACTTCGGAGTGTGGCGGCGTCTCCACTGACGGTGCGGGGCTCTCTGGTCAGTCAAGCCGTTGGAGAACAAGAGCACAGGCTCGGGATGGGCCAGTTTGGGGTCACCCCCCCCCCCCCCCCAGCAGGGACAGTTTTTTCGCCGGGGTCAGCACTCAGCAGCTCCCACTCTGATGCTGATAGCCAGATTTCCAGGTGCTCTGCACACAACTTACAGATCTGTGTGGCTCAGAGAACAAAAACAGAGCCTGCCCCGCTGGGATGGAATTCCCATACCTCCCAGAGCTGCCTCGGCTTCTCCACTAACAGTGGGACTGTTGCACCACAGGGGTGGAACCCTGGGCCAGCAGCAAAAGGCTTGAAATCCTCCCATGACGGACAGCTCATTAATTTAGGCTTGGCGCCACCCCTGTGGACCCAGTCTTGTGCTGCAGTGACCTTCCCGTGCTGGGTGTGAGGAGCATTTTCTGCAGTGGCCACCAGGCACCGTGTGCAAAGCAAATCTCCATTCCTCTCCCTTTGGGTTGTTAACTTCGCCCCAGCTGGGCTTGGTGTCACCCCGGGAATAGTTGGCAGAATTGGTACTAGAAAACCACGCCGGAAATGTTTCCAAGCTGTCTTCACAATGAGCAACTGGATCTCTTTAGCCAGCACTCCAGATCAAACAGTTGATCTTAGAAATCATGCCGCAGTGGGGAGAAAAGCCAAAGCTCCTCTCCCAGGCCAAATTCTGGTTTAAAGAATAAACAACCCCAATCCTTGCATTAGCTGCCTAAGCTGTTAATCAGACATGGGGGTGGGGGTTACCAAATGGAGAGAATGAACTGCAAAGAATGGATGTGAACCAAACTCCATATGGCTCGTGTGGGCCTCGCACCGAACCCCCGGGCTGCTGGGCCTGCTTGTGCATGGACTTCATGTGTACATGTATAATGATGATGACGATATTTCTTACCCCTCAGAGCATTCATTCAAACGCTAACCCATAGAGGCAGCATGTTCTAGTGGCTGGGCCCTGAACTTGGATTCATGAAATCTGGATTCTATTTCCAGACCTGCTGCATGACCTTGAGCAAGTCACAGAATTGCTCTCTGCCTCAGTTTCCCACCCCATCATTTGTCTTTGAGTATTGACAGCCATTCATGGCAGGCATCGTCCCATGCTCTGAGGGTGAGGCCTTGATTTCAGCTGGAGCCTCTTGGCGCTACCGTAGTACAAACAATAAGAAGAATATGAGGGAGGAGAGGGTAGCATCATTATCTACGGGGCAGTGGAGCTGACTGATTCACCCAAGGCCGCAGGGGGAGTGAGAACTGAGGTAAACCTCCAAGAGTTTTCACTGTTTCGATCCCATGCGCAGACCCGGCAAAGAGATGGGCTGTCTATATAACCCAATAAATCTCTGATTTCTATGATTCTGCATTAAAATCTATTTCAGATGAGAAGAGGAGCTAGCGTGTGAGGCTTAATTTAATTCGCTTTTGTACTTTCTCCACCAGCCTCTCTTTGTGCCACCTCTCCCTCTATCTGTACATATTAATAGTAACGATTGAGTAAGAGCCCTGGGCAGAGTAATTGGATTTGAATATCTGGTTGTTTTTCCTCTCCTGTCTGGACCTGTAAGACAAGGTGATTTGATCCCTAATAGCCTGACCATCCCCTTTCCCGCAGACAATCCTGGGACGGTTTCAAATGCAGTAGCGAATGAGTTAAAAAAATAAAATTAAATTAAATCGTTAGCGATTGAGTTCTGGCAAGCAGGGGAAAAAACCTGCAAGTTCTGTAGTGCCATGAGGGTACTTACAAATAAAAGGGCTCTAATGAGACAAAATCCTGTAGCATATGCAAGCTGAATTGTGCTAGATTGGTTATTCTCATTCTGCATGTGATTGCTAATGGCTTCTGAGAGCAAGGGACACGTTTTCTGAGTAGTTTTCTTTCTTTTTAATCTCTCTATTCCTTCCCCCCCAAATATGTGAAACAAAGAGAACAGGGGACGGCGTTCCTTTTGCAGAAGATGTATTTACAACAGATGTTCCTTGATAACAGGATGCGGCAACATTATCCCCTTCATGTGTCTCAAGATGCCTTGCTGCTCTCTAAACATCAGCCGCTGATTTTTCACGTTGAATGAGTCTGAAGCCAAGAGGGAGACAAAGATTCACTTTCTGTTTCCCAGAATCTTTCCCCAAGCCCCTTTTGGTTTGATGGTATGCTGACTGCAGAAACTGATAGTGGGAGTTGTGTCGTAATAATCCCATTTTATTCGTTACTGGCTTCACAGAAGAGAACTTTTGTTCCCAAATTCTCTAGGACCGAACAAATGTTTTGAACTTCTCCTGTGTTTTCTGTCAGCATGTAATCCTAGATATGGTGTGTGAGAAAGAAGAGGGTCAGGACACAGCATTCCTTGGCAGGATAGACTAGTCCAGGGATAATAGGCATTGAGTTTATCTTGTGCAAGCCAATTGCGGAGCTTGGAGTTTGTTACATAAACCTTGGGCTTTCAGCTGTGTCATAAACTGTCTTGTAAATTTCATGGGGTGGGCTGCATTATGCAGGAAATAAGAATGTGGCAGCAGGATGGATTTGCTGATATTAAATCCAATGGTGAATCATAGATTTTATTTTTTTCAGGCTGTAGAACAGACTTCCAAGGGAAAAGGAGAGAGCTCATCACTTGGAAATATAGAATATAGGCGCAACAGAGCTATAGCGGGCAGTACTGCATTGGCAGGGGGATGGATTTAATAGCCCGATAGATCTTGCCTACCTCCAATTTCCATAGTTCTACATGAAAATCTATTTTAAATTGGAAGAGGAACTAGTATTTGAGGCTTAATTTAGTTCTGAGGCTTGATACTGTACTTTCTCCACCAGCCTCTATTATGGTGCATTGGATTTTTCACATCCTCCTTTGCAGGGCCGGCTTTAGGCTGATCCGGCCTATTCCGGGGAATCGGGCCCCGAGCCTAAGAGGGCCCCGCGCCTTAGGCACCTTTTTAATTTTTTTTTTTTTTTTTACTTACCCCAGTCCCCGGCTTCGGTCTGCTCCGGGGTCTTCCATGGTCCCGCTCCTTTGAGCGAAGCACCGGTGGGAGCGCAGCGCGGCCCTGCTCTCCAAGGTAGAGCTCCAGCCAGGGCGGCGGGGCTTTTCCGCTCTCCGGCCGGGAGAGCGAGGCCACGGGGCTTTGCCACTCTCTGGCCAGAGTGCGGCAAGTCCGGTGGCTCCAGCTGGAGCGCTGCAAGCCCCACTCTCCCGTCTGGAGCTCTCACCGGAGCGCAGCAAGCCCTGCGACCCCGGCGGGAGCTCTGGGCCCTTTAAATAGCCCCCAGAGCCCTGGGGCAGTGAGGTGCTCCAGGGGCTATTTAAAGGGCCCGGAGCTCCAGCTGCCTCTGCCACCCAGGTCCTTTAAATAGCCACCGGAGCCCTGCCTCCCCCATGCATTCCCCAGCGCTCCTGCGGCTATTTGAAAGGTCCAGGGCGGGGTAGAAGGGGGTTTGGGGGCTACTTAAAGGGCTGGGGTTCCAGCTGCCTCTGCTGCACCCCCTGACCTGCCCACACCAGTCCCGCCCCCCCTGCCTGCAGCCAGCTCTGCACCCCGTGCCCACATCCAGCCCCTGCCAAACCCCGTGTCCTGTCTCCAGCCAGCCCCTGCCACACACCCCTGCAGCCCTGCCCAAAGCCAGCCAGCCAGCCCCACACGCACTGCTGCCCGCACCAGCCCTGCACACCCTGCCCAGCCCGCACCCCCTGCCCTGTCTCCAGTCAACCCCTGCTGCATCCCACTGCCTGAAGCCAGCCAGTCCAGCACTCCCCTGTCTCCAGCCCTGCAAATCCCTGCTGCATCCCCCTGCGGCCCTGCCTGAAGCCAGCCTGCCCCACACCCCATCTCCAACCAGCCCTACACCCCTTGACCTGCCTGCAGCCAGACCCTACCTCCAGTCAGCCCCTGCCCTGCCTTCAGCCAGCCCCATGTCCACTGCTGCCCTGCAGTTTCCAGGGCATTAACCCTGCAGGGAGCAGCTGGAACCAACACATGTGCACACCCCCAGGGAGTGGCGGGGACCCACACATGTGAAACAGCAGTCATTAATAACCAATCAACAGCATATATGATGCAATGTATATAATATACAATTTTATTATTCATATAGTTATGGAAAGTAAATAATACATGAAAGAAATGAAAGGCTTTTTTTCCACTTTTTTTTTTTTTTTAAGTCATCCCTGCCAGGGCCCCGCCGAAAATGTTCGAATTGGGCCCCGCACTTCCAAAACCAGGCCCTGCTCCTTTGTCTTTGAGTGGTTTTCCATCTCTTGCTTCTGATTAGAGTAATATGAGTGTTCTTTGTGCTAGTTTTGATGTTGAAGGTTTTTCTGCTTTGCTTCTTCCCCTTTGCCTGCTTTTCTCATCTGGGGAATTTCTCCAAGTGTCTGTTAGGGAGACTGGACAAGATCACAAACAGTAGGTGTATTCAGGAAACAGCGCCACAGGGCTGATTTCAGTGGGAGTTTCCGCTGCGTACACCAGAGTTGAATTCACTCCATAACGTCTCGCAGGCTGTGTCTGGATAGCGAGAAAGACGGATGCTCTTGCCCAAACATGAGGCCATGGAATTTGGAATCTGAGGCAGGCAGGGAGTGGGAAGAGAGGCTGAATTTCCTGGAACCCAGCAGCATGGTGTATTGCCGACAGAGCCTGCTGAGTGCAAGCTGAATTGCCGGACTCACTCCGATGGGAGTGAGCCTTTAGTGAACGTGCGAATGACCGTAAACAACCTCACTCACTCACTCACTTCCTCCCCCTTCTTCATGCTGCTACAGTTTTTTCCTCTCCTTTTATTTCCTAGGTGTAGTCGGTGCTTCCCAGGGCCCCAAGGAGGACAGCAGAAGCGCTGTCGCTTCTCATGAGACCACTGGTACCAAACGAACCTACGATATGATGGAGGGGAGGATCAGCCGGGGTTTGCCGGCACGCGATCTGTCGTCTACTAGCATTGAAGGTCGGTTTTGGGCAGGCCAGCGCTAGCCATTTTGCCACCCCAAGCATGGCGGCACACCGTGGGGGGCGCTCTGCCACTCACCGCTCCCGTGGCTCCGGTGGACCTCCATAGGCATCCCTGCGGAGGGTCTGCTGGTCCCGCAACTCCAGTGGACCTCCCACAGGCGTGCCTGCGGATGCTCCACCGGAGCCTTGAGACCAGCGGACCCTCCGCAGGCACGCCTGTGGGAGGTCAACCGGAGCTGCCTGCCACCATCACAGCAACCGGCAGAGCCCGCCACCCCCGTGGCATGCTGCCCCAAGCACGCGCTTGGTGCACTGGGGTCTGGAGCTGGCCCTGGTTTTGGGGAATCTTGCAGTCATGCCATGTCAGGAATCAAACACCAGGACAGAAAATGTGCAGCATCTTTCCAATTCTGAGAGCTCTCCCCGTCTGCCAACAGCAGCCCTTCTATTCCAGGAGGAATGGCAGCAGCCAGTTTTGGAGGAGATGCACATGGCTATGCGCTCTCCCGCAGGACCTTCTGGCTCACATTTTCCTTAAATAAGACATCCAGACTGAAAGTGCATGTTTTGCTGCATGCTTGCGTGTCTGTGTATGAGCGAGTGAGTGAATGACAACCATCTCTCTCTTCTGGATCTGTCAGTATAGTGAGAACTTACAGGCCTTACCAGAAAAATGAATCTCTCCTTTTCAACACCCATGCTTTGTGCCCTGCACAGAAATGGCCAAGTTGCTCTAAACTAGAGATACAGGCTGCGATTTTCAGTGGTTGACAGGCACACATCTCCCACTGAAGGTCCCAGCTGTAACTGTTGAAGGGACTTCAGCAGATAATTCTAGCTGTAAAAGGTTTTGCTTTAAATAAACCCTAAAAAAGGTTTTACAAACCCTAACTCTAATATTTAGTAGAATATTTTTCTGGCCCTGTTACCAAGAGAACCCAGTGTCGGAGCTGGCTAACTCTGCACATATAAGATGGTCAGCTGTTTGGGACAGGGCCTGTCTTTTTGTTGTGTGCTTGTGTAGCACCTAGCACAATGGGTTCCTGGCCCATCATTGGGGCTCCTAGGCCCTATTATAATAAAATAATAAATAACCATCATAATAAAGTGACTATGCGTGTGAAACCTCAGATTTTACTGGGGCTGCTTACAAGTGTTACAGTGTTTGTAGGATTAGGATCTGAATATCTAGTTTATCTATAGGGCTTATATATTTTAAGAGTGGCATCTTCATTCTCTCTAGACCCACATGGAACTGACAGCAGGGGAAAGTTGCACAGAATTTTGCGGGGGAAAGGGTCAAAGTGGGTTTCTGATTTATAAAGCAGGAAGCAATGGAATTTTGAAGTTACAATTCTCTAACTGCTATCTAATGGGTAGATGAATCATATTTTTATTGGAGGTGTTGGGATCTATCCATATGCTTTAGGCGTTATTGACATATATGTATCACAGGGAAGACTTTAAGGAAAGATGATCTTTCTGGACCTGCAAATGCTTTTTTAACCCAAAACTTTCCCTTGCAGCATTTTGAATCCAAACATGCCAGCAATAGTAGGAAAACAAGAAAGTGAAACTGACTAGAAACAAAGGGAAACTGACCAGTCTGGCCTTTTGGTCCCCAAAGTACAGGAAGTAAACAAGCAGTTCAAAAGGAGAAAAGTAAACTAGCTATTTAGAAAACACTTTTGTATTAATCTCAGGTGGTGCTATTACTGGAGAAAACTTTTAAAAATTAGGTGATTTCTTGCTTGTCAGTGTCCCTTTAAAATATAATGAAAATGTCAGCAGCCTTGCTACCTTCTGACTATTCTCTTTGGCCTGTTCTAGGTCTGATGGGTCGAGCGATCCCCCCTGACAGACACAGTCCCCATAACTTAAAGGAGCAGCATCATATCCGGGGCTCAATTACACAAGGTAATACTGGCAAGTATCCACATCAGGAAGTATATGGGGCGGGGGGGCTGGCCATGACAGGTGACATTTCCTCATGTGCAACTCAGCACTATCCATTAACCCTCGATGCAATTAGTGTGGAAGGAACTAAGGACTGAGTTGTCCCACTGGTTCTGTAGTGACATTGCGGACCTAGCCAGTGACTGGAGAAGCAGAGAGTCCTAGGGGGTAGAACACCGTACTGGGACTCAGGGGACTTGCGGTCTACTTCCAGCAGACCAGTGGCCTGCTGGGTGACTATGGGCAAGTTATTTCCCTGCTCTGTGCCTCAGTTTTCCCCATCTCTAAAATGGGAATAATGATCCTGACCTCCTTTGTCAAGCGTTTTGAGATCAAATGATGAAAAGGGATAGGTAAGAGGCTAGGTATTCATCATCATCATCATCAAATCTGCTGCTTGGCGAGGGTGAGATTTCAGAAGTGAGCCGTTGACATTGACCTGGTAAAATTCCCATTGGGGAGCTCACTGAGAGCAGAGTTGAGCTAACGCAGAGCGTTTCTGAAAAATCCCAATCTTGGCGAGGCAGTTGGGGCTTTGCAGAACCCGTTGGGTTGCCCAGGCTCTGTAGTGGCGTTGCATGTGAACTCCATCAAACCCCCGTGGCCCACAGCCTGTATAGGGGCCATAAGTACATCATTCAGTTTGCATGACCTGCTTCTTTGGAGAATCACATTGGTGCATTACCTTCTTCGGGGGGCTGCAGGAATCCCGCGATCCTATGTGGAGGGCCACGAGGACTACCTCAGAAGAGAAGCCAAACAGCTCAAGAGGGAAAACACTCCCCCAAGGGACTTGTCCGACACTTACAAAGTCAGGCCTCACGAGGGCCTCGCTCCCTTGAAAATGAAAGCAGCTCACGAAGGCCTCGTTGCCACCGTGAAGGAAGCGGGAAGATCAATCCATGAGATTCCCAGGGAAGAGTTAAGGTGCACACCTGACATCCCGGTGACAGCAAGGCCTCTGAAGGAAGGATCTATCACACAGGTGCGTTCCTTGAGGGAGGGGCAGGTTACTTTGTGGGAGGTAAAGGGGATCAATACGGCACCAGGTGGATGAAGGCACCCAACCACCAGAGAACTGAGCCAAAGAGAGGTCTCTGTGGGGATGTCTCCCATAGAACTTTGGCCCCTGTTTTGAAATACGTTAAAGTCTGGCACGTACTTGGACCTCTTTCCCCAGAGGGGCCCAGTGCACGCGTGGGGTGTCACAGAGCTTGAAAAGATCTCCAAGGCGCTGCATGTCCGGCCCCTTCACGGGTGCCCTGTCAGAGCAATTCGGCGTGGGGTTTGTTGTCCGGAGGATATTTTAAGTCCTAGCAAACACTGCAAGTGATTCTTTCACTTATTGCCCACCTGAATCTTTTAGTACCTGGGCTATGAGTGTAACCTCAGAACTAAGATGGCCTCATTATTTGTGTAGTCTCCTGGGAACCCCCAGCTATGAAATATTGGGGTGGTGGGATGGGATGAATTATGCCAATTTTGGCCTCTCTCTCTAATGAAGAATGCCCCTTTCTAACCACCTTTCTGAGACACCCACCCACCCCATGTAAACTTCTTGGGTCCTGCTGTGTTCTCAGTTACACGGGTGTAAACCCAAAGTAAACTCACTGAAGTCGGTCGGAGTGACTCTTGATTACGCAGATGTCGCTAAGAGCAGGGTCTGTCACTTCCAGCAGGACCGGCTTTAGGAATTGGGGAACAAGTGCTTGGGGCACGTCTCATGGCTTGGACTCGCACCGTATGTGGAGTGTTTCGATAGCAGCTGTTTAGAATACTCGTGACTGTTGATTGTATTGCATTTCTCTGGAGTGTGTGGGAGAAGCACAGTGGATATAGACACTCTTTGGTGGTGATTCATCTTCCTGTTGTCACAGTGGGGAATGTGCATTTACATGCCACGTTCTGTTGGGCTATAGCTCCTGGAGACGGTTGATTCCCATGAGAACAGGAGTCTCCACTCATCTTTAGCTGTTCTAGTGGAATAGCATTACCTCCTAGTTCTGAGTCTCATCGGTGCAGTTCTGTGTGCAGTACTAGTGCTGTTGATTTTCAGTGGGACTTTTGTTTCCAAGTCACTTAAGTGCTTTGGAATATCCCACCCTGGGGCCCAGGCTGAGTACCGAGTGCGAGTGACGACCTAAACGAGCAAATGGTGATCTTCACTGATTCTGCCCTGCTGCGTTCCCTTCCCCACTCTGATGCCCTCTTCGCTGCCTTGTTTCCCCAGGGTACCCCGCTGAAATACGACAGCAACTCTTCCTCAGTAAGTGCCAAAAAGCATGATGTCCTGTCGATCATCGGGAGCCCAGGGAGGACTTTTCACTCTGTGCACTCGCTGGACATCATGCAAGACCCAAGGACTCTGGACAGAGCATGTTACGAGGAAAGCCTGAAAAGCAGGCCCAGCCCAGTTACAAACTCTGGAGGTTCAATTACCAGGGGAGCCCCCGTGATTGTCCCTGAGCCCGGAAAGCCTCGCCGTAGCCCGCTTACCTACGAGGACCACGGGGCAGCGTTTAGTAGCCATCTGCATCGAGGTTCTCCAGTATCCACAAGGGAGTCGACCCCAAGGCAGCATGAAGGTACTGTCATTCTCCAGCAGACCCCTAATGTGCTGGGGACAGTTAAGGCTTTTAGGAAATGCTAGGATTGGAGCATACAGGGCATTGGCCGGGTTCCCACCCTCGCCCCCTATTTGCTGTTCCCTCACAAACACTAGAGGGAAATGTGCAGTAGTTGCTATGGACCAAATGTTCTGGTGTAAATCTGGAATATCTCTTGGAAGCCAATGGAGATGGCTCCAGATTGACACTGGAATCGCTGAGAATAGGATTTGGCCCTGCCCTGTGTGATTCTGAAGGCCATGCTGCAGAGGAGGCATCTACTCTGTATGCAGGCTTTGATCTGAACGCACATGTTTTAATGGTGTGAGAGAAAGCTCAGTGCTAAGTAACATGGAAAATTGGGGGGAGGGTGGATATTTTCTCCCCTCTCTTCTGTGCAAGTCTAGGTGTTTGTCTGCTCAGCTCTGCATTTATCCCTCATCCATCACCATAGCGTCTGAGGGCTTTGGCTGTAGCTGGGTATAATCCATGCTAGCCAGCAGATGGAGACAGTCCAGTTGGATTGTTGAGACCTGACATCCCTTTGGGAGATGCAAGAGTTTTACTGCCTCAGAATGCTTGTGTGTTTCCAGCAGGGGGCGCATGCATTGAAATCACTTGGACCACTCCCCAGCAGCCTGAGAGCAAGACCCTGGCCTGGCGAAGCACTGGGATTGTGCTGCCATAGCTGCTCTCAGAGGCCACGTTCAAAAGCCAGCAAGGTTGCTCGGGCAGGCAGAATTTGGCACAGGGCAAATCTAGCAATCCAGAGCACAGACGTAGCCAGAATGACTCGCTGCCTGGCTGATAGGATTGCGCTTCAGTCCAGCAAATGCCTGTTTCCTTTCGTCCTGTTAACTTTTGGTTGCTGGGTGAAACACAAGGACACGAGCACATATGCGTAGAGCGCATTTACTGTAACAGAGAGCTTCAGGTCCAGCAACGCTTTTCCCTAGATCCAGCCAGAGCCTCAGGGATCGTGAATCATCAGGCAGAGCAAGAGAAATCTCATCCTGACTGTGACTGTGCCAGTGACCCAAACTACATTTGCAGTTCAGAAAATTGCAGTCTGCGTCCAAGAGCGTTAGTGCTGTCCCTGCTTCCTCATGCTTCCTCTGAGGGTCGAATGAGAGAGGAGTGACCAAAGAGACCCATGGGTGACCCTGCCTCTGATCCTTAATAGAGAAGAAGAATTTTCGAAAAGCCACCCCACCCAACAACCAATAGAACCAGGGCTAACCAATAGCTACTCCACCCAACAACCAATAGAACCAGGATAAACCAATAGCTACCCCACCTAACAACCAATAGAACCAGGGCTAACCAATAGCTACTCCACCCAACAACCAATAGAACCAGGATAAACCAATAGCTACCCCACCTAACAACCAATAGAACCAGGGCTAACCAATAGCCACCCCACCCAGGGGTGGCTCTAGGTATTTTGCTGTCTCAAGCACGGCAGGCAGGTTGCCTTCGGCGGCTTTCCTGCGGGAGGTCTCTGGTCCCGCGGATTCGGTGGCAGCCTGCGGGAGGTCCACCAAAGCCGCAGGACCAGCGGACCCTCCGCAGACATGCCGCCGAAGGCAACCTGCCTGCCACCTTCACAGCAACCAGCAGAGCGCCCCCCGCAGCTTGCTGCCCAGGCACATGCTTCGCGTGCTGGTGCCTGGAGCTGCCCCTGACCCCACCCAACAACCAACAGAACCAGGGCAAACCAATAGCCACTCCACCCAGCAACCAATAGACCCAGGCTAATGCAATAGCCACCCCACCCAGCAACTGATAGAACCAAGGCAAACCAATAGCCACCCCATCCAGCAACCAACAGGACCAGGGCAAACCAATAGCCAACCCACCCAGCAACCAACCGGACCAGGGCAAAAGGTCCCCTTGATCTCACACTGCACCCCCATCACTATTACCAAAAATAACAACCCTCACCCCAAACTTCTAGGGTGGAAAAGGAGCCTGGTGGGCCTGAGCAGATAGGCCATGTTCCGTCCCTTAAGCTCTGCCTCTTGAGAGCCACCTGTGGGATCCCAGGGACAGACTGTACTTAGACTAGTGTCACCTTTCAAAAGGGACTGATGGGTTTAAAGTGTTCACCATGAGAAACCTTAAAGGGGCCTGACTTTGTAGAGATCAAGGCCATGTTGGGCACCCAAGATCACTAGTTGCTTTTGAAAATGTAAGCCAAGTGCTCATCCAATGAGATTTCCGTCTGACCAATACGTGAACATGGGAAATCAGTCATTCCCTTCTCACTGAGAACCAACGCCCTAGCCTTCAGCATCGTCAAGCAACGCAAGCCCCACACACGCTTGCTGTTCTCTAGCAGGCTACCAGTTGTGCAGTTATGGGTGGGGGACATTTCTCCATCCACCTGCCTGTGTGATCAATCTAATATTAGGGCCTTCACCACCACAGGCCCTAGAGACTGATTGTTTGCTAAAGTGGAGCAAGATGCTTCATTTCAGAAAAATGCCCTTAGATTGTCTGGCTTCTCTGTGATTCGCACATGTGGCCAACGTGCAGCACTGGTGTTGGGGAGGCTACACACAGAGGGGCTGGAGGTTTCCCAAGAAAGAGTTGAATATTTCTATTAAATTCCAGCATAGAGGCGTAATTTTGTGTGTCTAGATGACAGGGTGCCTATAGGGGGTCTGCAAGGGTAAATCAGAGCATCATTTTTCTGGGTTGGGAGGAGCTGTTATGGGTTGATAAGTGTATCCCTCTGCACCTCTGGCAGATTTGATGTACTGCCAAGTAGCTGAGACTCTGTTAAAACCGAAGGAGTGGCGATTCAAACCTGAAGCGTTTCCATGGTTATTTTTGCATCAATGGAAACAGTTTTGTGAGGGCAATTAACCAGTCCCTGCAGGGCTGGAAATCCAAACGTCACTGAACGGGGCCATTGCATAAGAATGAGACAGTGAAATTGAGCAGCTTAACTTCATTGTCTGAACCGGAGCTGGTTGAGTCATCCCTAAAGAATCCTCGATTTGTGGAATTTCACTTCGTTGCCTGTCTGCAAATGGATCACAGCTTTTCTTGCATTTATTTGTTGTTGGGAAATGACGTGCTGGCTCACGTCTCTGAATAGTTCAGGGTCTGTGGCTTGTTTGCGAGTGGTTTGTTGCAAGAATTTGACATTCAAGCTGTTTTGATTGGACCCTGGGCTCCCATGGTATGTTTCCCTCCCCAGAGCAGATGAGCTGAGCATAACTCTTAGAATCAGGGCTCGTTGTTACTAATTAGCTAGCCTGGTGATATTCACCCTGTACAGAGGGCGAGCACCAAAGTGCCAGTTCTGAGTTAATAGGGATGCGAGAGAAGCTTGACATTATTCCAGCTGCTTCTCCATGTATTATGAAAGTGTTTACAGCTCCTGGTGAGAGCAGGAGGACGGCTGCTGTCAGAACCATCTGGGCCCTATTTCATCATGTTTATTTTGAGTTTCCAGGGTCGCTTTTTTGCTCTCTGGTAACGTTAACCTTTCTGCTGCCGGCAGAGCGTTCAGACAGGGCTATGGCAGCGGGGTCCTGCTGCCATCCACTCAGATGGGTCAGGTTCGTCGGACTGCGTCAGGAGAGCATGTTTGTCAGATGTCCCTGGCCCCTTGCTGAGGCTAAGTGAAGATCTTTGTGATGGCAAACGTGAGATCCATTCAGGACAAAACTGGCTTTCATTTAGGAATCAAACCAGGGACCTGGCAGGGCAACATTCTGGAGAGCTTTGTGCAGAAGTGGGAGAAGATAAGACTCTGTGGGCTGGAGGGTCAGTTGGATTGTGAAGATTTGCTTGTATGGTTGTCTCTGAAACATTTCTCGTGGGTATGTCCTTAGAGAGAGAGCTACTGAGCCCAGGCCTGGGAGCCAGAAACTCTTCAGCTCAAATCCTGGCTCTGGCATTGATCTTGGGCAAGCCCTCACCCTCTCTTCTCCTAGCCGTAATAACAGGGGATGCTTATTTGCTTTCCTCTCCTGGATGCTGGGATTAATCATTGTTCCTAGAGTGTTTTGAAGGCGAACAGGCAAATACATCACTGCCGTCAGTGAGGGTAACTCCATTGATGTCAGTGGAAAATGACTCCTATTTTCATTAAAGCCATTGGAGTCACACTCCCTTATCCCAAGGCTGAATTTAGCCCCAAAAGCATTACCCGGAGGGAGCGTCTCACTCTTTGTAGAAGTAATAGCCTTTGCTCTCACCGATATTGCCAAGGAGATCTGCTCTGACTCATTACCTCTTGTGCTGCGTCCAGCTCCCGAGTGTTGGGCCCCGCAATTTGAAAGGCAAAACGAAAAGGTGGGCTTTTGACTTAGGAACACACTTGCCGTGGGCAGATTGGGAGAGCAGAACTCTTAGAATCAGGTGCAGCTGCTTTCAGTGGGACCCTCGTCGTCCTCCCTAGTCACAGAGATGCTTTCAGAAATCGCATCTGTTGCCACATGCCGCAGGCCAGATTCTGACCCCAGGTAAACGATGGCAGCTTCCACTGAAGCCAATGGCAGTTGCCACTGTGACCCTGAGGATGGAATGGGCCCAGTAGGTTTAAACAGCGGAAAAACTCCTTGATTTGACAAAGCTCAGTGTATGTGCTAGAATCAGTAAGGCAGTGGGAGGCACGCCCCTCTGAGAGCAGCACTTGGCTGTGAGTGTGTTTCAACATGGACTCTTCTGACTCCTTTCTTTTGCATCTGCAGGGAGCATCACAGCTGGGAAGCCGGTGTCCCAGGACAGAAAGATCACCCCCACAACAAGAGACATCACCAATTCCAAGTCTCCTCACACTACTCTATCGGACCATCATCATCCCATCTCCCCCTACGAACATTTACTCCGGGGAATGAGTGGTGTTGATTTGTATAGAGGACACATTCCATTGGCCTTCGACCCTGCCGCAATTCCCAGGGGAATTCAACTGGAAGCAGGTACTCCTTTATTTGGGGCACTTGGCAGGAGCAGCCCCTGGTCAGCTGAGCAAAAAATCTGCCTTGGTTCCATTCCTACGAATGTAGCGTAGCTGCGAACAGAATGGGGCCCTTTCTGTTCTAAGCTGTGTAACAAGCCGCTGGCTGGCTGGTGACGTTCCGTTTCACAATGAGCAATGGAAACAGGCTTTTAAAGCAGTGCTGCCTTGACTGTTGAGTGACTCTTTGGCTTAAAGCTGCGTCTCGGATGAGCTCTTCTCTGACTCAGTTCCGTCCTTACCCTGACGCTGCTCCAGTGCACAGTTGGCAGATGAAGGCCTGACACAGCAAAAAACCAGCTTCCTCTACCCTCATGCCCACAGGGGCTGATGTTTCTGGTGTGCTACATGGGCCTCCCCAGCCTAAAGGCCAGATGGAGGGTTCCTGGTGCTCACTGATTTGGGCCTTGTCTGTTCCTAAATTACCCCATGTCCCAGTTGATGCTCTTGAGCACTGCAGTTTTCATGAGTCAGACTCTGCTGTGCTTTTGTAGGACCGTGCTGTCAGTTGCTCATGCGCGTCTGAATCTTCTCTTCTAGCTGCTGCTTACTACCTGCCCAGGCATCTTGCTCCAAGCCCAGCGTACCCCCATCTCTATCCTCCGTACCTCATCAGAGGGTATCCAGACACTGCCGCCATGGAGAACAGGCAGACCATCATCAATGACTACATCACCTCCCAGCAGATGCACCAGAACGCCGCCGCCACTGCCATGGCACAGAGGGCAGACATGCTGCGCGGACTTTCGCCCCGAGAACCCTCACTGGCTCTCAACTATGCTGCAGGTCCTCGAAGTATGAAGCTGTCTGTGGTTTTTGGTGGCATTTTTTCTTCTTGAAAGGCATAGGGCTATTGTTCTGACCCCAGGCCCCTAGCATAACACCCAGCAGGGCTCTCGTGGTGGAGATCACAACGACAGTACCCATGCCGTATGCACATTGATATGCCACTTATGTCTGCGGCGCCAGAGGCAGGAGCATCTTGGCTTCAGCCGGTTGAGTGGTTCCTGAGCCATCTGTGCAAAGGCAGTTTGTTTCTGTCAGTCTTGATAGCGTGTTTGGTTTCTCAAGGTTGCTTCAGGGGCAGCCCCGTGACCTTGGGCTGGAGTTTGATCAGCTCTCACAGGTTAAAGAGGGCCAGGGCTGACCAGTGCTTGGATAACAGCCCCTCAGGGTACATCTGTGGAGCCCATGGCAGCCTGGCTCGACACACTCGGACTTGCCAGGGCTGCTGCCGCACTCTCAGAATTGCTGGGGAGATGGCACTGGGCTCAGATTGGAGCTGGGGTGCTGAAGCCAAGGGGCGAAAGTGGGCCCAGCTGTGGCTTCAAAGCGCTGTCTATCCAGCTGTTTTTAGAGAGCCACTGCAAACCTGAGTCTCTCTACCCGGGCAGGGAGACTCAGTGTTCTGCAGGGAGATGGGATCCAATCCTGGGGGCAGTGCCCTGGTGTGGCACTAGGGGCTCTGGGCTTCTGCTTCTGCACCTTCCTCCAGACAAAATAACACTGGGGTCCCAGTCAGCTTGTGGCTAGTCAGGATCATTTGTTTGGTTGGGTTTGTTTTCAGGCATAGCGTGTCCTAGCCAGATTCAGCCCCCCCTCAATACCCCTCCAAACTGAATATGTTGTTGATCTCTGCTTCGTGCCCTATGCGGTTGTGCAGTTATTGCAGGCTCTTAAAAAGCGCCACCCAAAAAGAGACTGACTGTCAGTGATGGGCAAAGTGATTCCGTACATGCAGAGGAAATCGCTTTGGAATCCCTTGGGCGGGGAGCTGCTCTATAAATTGCTCTTGTTCTTTGACCTCTTTACTGCTAGCAGTTGGCAGGTTTTTCTTCCTGTTAGTAATACATGGCTCTGCACTAACCTGTCCCTTGCCCTGCTGTCCCGTCACCATCCCCCAGCAGTGGGGCCAGATTCAGGGTAAATGGCAGGAATTTCAGGTGCTAATGAAACCTTGCAGACTGGAGGAGGTGAGAAACCAAGAGTGTAACACTGAAAGAGAGAGGTACAGTAGAAAGCCAGGGTGTGTAGAACGTGATCTGGGTACCCTGGAAACTAGGCTAAGGCGGAAGGATGAATTAGTGAGGGGCTGGATTATGGCGCCCTTTCTTTCCACGGAGAGCGCTTGAGTAGCCAGATGGACTTCACTTGTGCTATCAGGAAGGACTCCACAGTCTGGCCCATGGTATTTGTAAAGCTCTTTCAGGATTAAAAAATGCTGTGTGAGTGTGATGTGTGGTTGTTAATAATGAGAGAAGCTTGCTGTGTGGGTGTAACATTACTGCATCTTCTAAAACAGTCGAGTAGCTGATCTGTGGCTTTTCAGCTCTTCAGAACATGCTCCCATCGACAGTGGGGTCCGTAGCCCTGTAAAATAGCATTTATGCTATGCACTGATAGTTCTTTGAGTCTACACTGGCTGTAGGCATATTCTCACTCAAAGTAAATTGATCTCCACCTTCCCATCGCTGGGCAAAAGTGGCCCATTTGTACTGGTCTTTATGGACAGTATCTCCAGTGAACTGTGCTGAACTGGGCCCTTCTAGCACAGTGTAAATCCTGAGATTCGAAAGCTGTGTATGATTCTGGGGATAAAGCAAATGAGACCTGATTTGAAGCATCTCTCAGAAAAGACCCAGGGGGACTTTCTCATCTCATTGTGCTGAGTAGACCTCTGTCCTCATAGCTGACTCTGTGATGCTGCTGAGTCTCCCTCCAGCTAAAATCCCACCCACAGGGAATCTGGGGGTCCCCTCTGACTCCAGAACTAAAATTTGTGCTATTCTCACCTGCAGAACACACTGATCTGAGCTAATGACCCCACTCAAGTGCCTGCCAAGTAAGAGAATTCTCAGTTTAGGCTCTGACTCTGCCCTTTCTTGTACCCCGGCACGTACAGAACGGGGTGTACGTAGGATCATAGAAATGTAGGGCTGGAAGGGATCTTGAGAGGCCATCTAGCCCAGCCCCCTGCACTGAGGCAGGACCAGGTCTGCCTTAACCATCCCTGACAAGTGTTTGTCCAACCTGTTCTTAAAAACCTCCAGTGACAGGGATTCCACAACCTCCCTTGGAAGCCTATTCCAGAGCTTACCAATCCCTGTTGGTTTCATTTCAGTGAATGCCATGTGCGGGGTGGGTAGAGTGCCCCACGCTGCGGAATTAGAACCCCCAGAGCAGTGCCTGGACCCCGCCATTCAAAAGAAAGCCATGCCGGCTCCTCCACTTTCACTGTCCGAGCTGAGTGAAAGGCATTAAGTAAACCCAGGATGAAATTCCCCCTGTGAAAGATGGGCCTGAACTGGGAGTTACATGGTGCTTGGGCCTTCAGCTGGGGTCTGCACCGGGGTGGATTTCGCCCTCTGATTGTAAGCTGCCTTGGGCAGGGACTATCTTTGTGCTCTGTTTGTCCAGTACCCAGTGCTGTGGGGTCCTGGTCTGTGACTGGGGCTCCTAGGTAGAAATAATAAAGGATGATAACCCCAAGAGCATCAATGGTGAGAAGTAGATCCTAATTTTTCAGTGTTTCCTCTTTTAATAATCCTTTGCCAGAGGGGTTCGCAACAGAGCAGGAAACAGCTTTTAAATTATGCAGCTAGCCCTAGACAATCCGATTATTCTCTTGCTAGTGTCCCCTTCCCAGTTGCCAGGGGTATGTGTGTTCGTGCACTGTCCCAATTCCCAGGGCTTCCCTACCAGCATCGCTCTCCACACCCTCTTGTGTGGGGCGTGAGTTTGATTGTCATCCTGACGGTCCTTTCAATTCTCTCTCCAGGGATCATCGACCTTTCTCAAGTGCCGCACCTGCCCGTCCTCGTGCCCCCCACACCTGGGACCTCCGCCGCCTCGATGGACCGAATCACGTACATCCCCAGCGCCCCCCAGACATTTAGCAGCCGGCACAGCAGCTCCCCGCTCTCCCCAGGTAAAACTGCCACCTGATAATCTGCCTGGGTGGGCATGTGGACAAACCGAACTGCCGTGTGGGGGGTGGGGGGGGCTTCCCAGGAACTCCCATTACTCCAGGATTTCGGTATGGCGAGCCTGGCATGCTGGTTTGTCCTACACCTGGAATTCTTAGTCCCCGCAGCTCTTACCATGCTGATAGTACTTCCCGTCCAAGGATCTTCAGGTGCTTGAGGTGCACAAATTAAACTAACGGGAAGGGAGCTGGTAAACCAAGGCACTGAGAGATGTAACTTGTCCAAGGTCGATCCAGACGCAAGTGTAGAGCACAGCAGAGTCCTGGTCCTACTCTTGTCTGATCACTACCTACCAGTCTTTTTTCCCTGGGCTTAACCCGAGCTGGGGCTAGGGTCGGGGTCGGTGGGGGGCCCCGAGCTGGGGAGATGATCAGTAGGGTTGTTTCTCTCTTCTATGGAGAGCTCTGAGGCTGGAAGGACTGTTCTTGTCTGCAGGTGCAGCCGATAATCATTGGCTTGTAACACTGCTAGAACTTGACCTGCTCTGGCAGTTTGGGCCCGTCAGCTCTCTGCATTGTTACTTATTCAGCACCTGATGCAGCCTTGCAGCTGGGCGAGACGTTTTCTCCTCCCCCAGAGAGTTCACAAACGAAGCCCAGACCAAACTTCACTCGTGAAGATGGGGATGTGAGGACGAGAACTCCAGTGATTTCCGTGGCCCTGTGGTGTTTATGGGTTCTGAGGCTAGCTGCACCTTTGTCCCCGTCCGGGTGCGTTAGAGAGACCTGCCCCCTGTCTTGGCCCTCTTGGCCCTGTCTCAAGGGTAATCATATGATCTTTCAGTGGGAGCCGTATGTACCAATTCGTGCCCTGCAGGCCTGACTGTGTGTTGGACACCTGCATTTCCTCCCTTTGAGAGTCTGTAACCAGAGATCCCCTGCTGAAGTGTTTTCTTTAGCTCTTGGGAACAAAACATTAGAGAAAGGAGGACATAGCGTGCTAGTTCGGATTGCGCTGAGTAGAGAAGAATTGCCAGGGCTTTGTGAACAGCGGGAGAAGCTAGTTCCCTAGGATCTTGGATGGGATCGTCCTTGGGGTGGCTAGCCCCTCCCACTCCTCGTGACACACAGCTGCAGTCCCATTTTTAGAACATAAGCTCAGTCAGACCTAGGGTCGGGATGTCTCCCAACCCCAGCTCCTTGCAGCTCTAGTGCAGATCCACCCTGAGAGCATTTACCCCTGTCTCCATCCAGCAGGGCCTACCCAGGAGAATGCCCCACAGTGGACAGGTACGGCCCATTCAGTCTCAGTGGGTTGTAATCACTGCCCTAGCGGCTGTCTCCCGCCACGGGTGATGTTGAAACCATCTGATCCCTTTTGTCAGTCGAACACACTATCTTAGAAGTCAAGTGCATCTGTCACATTTTGGGCACAGATCGAAATGTGCAGTTAATACAGATACTCGTGCCCCGATGGTTGCGCCAGCTTTACCTCGGTGTAAGTGGTATCAGGCCCCGGTCTTTGCTTATCTGCCAGGATCTGGTTTAGGAAGCTCGTGCCGAGATCTGTAGCTGCAACACTCACAGGACTGGAGGTTGCACCAGAATTCCACTTGCAGGGCCCCCTGTCACTGGCTGCCTTTGAATTCCAGGAGGCCCCACGCATGTGACCAAACAGACAGGAGCATCGGCTTCTGAACGGGAACGAGATCGAGAGCGCGAGAAATCCTTCCTAGCAGCCACCACTGTGGAGCATGCGCCCATCTGGAGACCAGGTAGGCTTGGAGGAACCCAGGCCATATGGCTTGTGGATAGCAATGGTTCCACTGGTGAGCAGAGTCATCACTATCGGGGTGTGGGAAGGCGGCGTGGCCCGGGGTGGCGCTGGGGACAGTTCTCTAAGGTTTATGCAGAGCTCTCTCTTCCTCCCCATCTCGCTGTCACTTGCCCCTTGGTTTTCCATACTGGTTGCCAGCTCAGATTCTTCACTGCATTTTCTTACAGGCACCGAGCAAAGCAGCAGCCGTTCAGCCACTCATTCTCACAGCCACCAGCACTCTCCCGCCTCACCCCGCACCCACGAGAATATCCAGCAGCGCCCCAGCGTGCTGCACAACACGGGCATGAAGGTCATCTCGTCGGAGAGCCTCACCCCGTCGGTTCTGCGGTGTGTATGGGCTTTGCGGCTCACAGTGCTCCTGCTCTCAGTGGGTGGAGGGCTCTGGGTCTTTAAGGATCTAATCCTGCACCGTTGATGGCCACAAGCATTTTTTGGTCATTGATTTGAATGGGAGCAGGCCTCAGCAGCAGGCCTGTGGTGGGCTGGCTGATTTTGACCAAGTTCTTTTCCTTTTCAAATGGCTTTTGCTGGGAGCTGCTCCCAGAGAGCAAACAAGGGGATGGTCGTGGGCTGTCCACTCTGGGCCAAATGCAGATGTTCTTACTCAGCCCATGCTTCAGCCTTTGCCTCAATGAGAAGTTTTTTTTCAGCCTTTTGAAGTAAGGGCTCATTATTTTGGTCACTCCAACTGGCCAGCCCCTTGTGCCACAAATAATCTGTGGAAATGCATATGTAGGTGGTGGGGTTTCCAGCTTGCTCTTCGTCCCAACTTCAGCAGGAAGCTAGAAGTTCTTCTTCGAGTGATTGCTCATATCCATTCCAGTTAGGTGTGTGCGCGCCGCGTGCACAGCCGTCGGAGAAACTTTTACCCTAGTAACACTCAGCGGGTCGGCTGGGCGCCCCCTGGAGTGGCGCCACCATGGCGCTGCATAAATACCCCAGCCGACCCGGCCACCCTTCAGTTCCTTCTTACCGCCCGTGTCGGTC